>NC_060161.1:27993070-28034569 GCF_021292245.1 Micropterus dolomieu | reverse complement strand
CTGCTGACTTGACAGCTGTCCAAAAGACGACCATTGACACCTTGCACAAGGAGGGCAAGACACAAAAGGTCATTGCTAAAGAGGCTGGCTGTTCACAGAGCTCTGTGTCCAAGCACATTAATAGAGAGGCGAAGGGAAGGAAAAGATGTGGTTGAAAAAAGTGTACAAGCAATAGGGATAACCGCACCCTGGAGAGGATTGTGAAACAAAACCCATTCAAAAATGTGGGGGAGATTCACAAAGAGTGGACTGCAGCTGGAGTCAGTGCTTCAAGAACCACCACGCACAGACGTATGCAAGACATGGGTTTCAGCTGTCGCATTCCTTGTGTCAAGCCACTCTTGAACAAGACACAGCGTCAGAAGCGTCTCGCCTGGGCTAAAGACAAAAAGGACTGGACTGCTGCTGAGTGGTCCAAAGTTATGTTCTCTGATGAAAGTAAATTTTGCATTTCCTTTGGAAATCGAGGTCCCAGAGTCTGGAGGAAGAGAGGAGAGGCACAGAATCCACGTTGCTTGAAGTCCAGTGTAAAGTTTCCACAGTCAGTGATGGTTTGGGGTGCCATGTCATCTGCTGGTGTTGGTCCACTGTGTTCTCTGAGGTCCAAGGTCAACGCAGCCGTCTACCAGGAAGTTTTAGAGCACTTCATGCTTCCTGCTGCTGACCAACTTTATGGAGATGCAGATTTCATTTTCCAACAGGACTTAGAACTTGCACACAGTGCTAAAGCTACCAGTACCTGGTTTAAGGGCCATGGTATCCCTGTTCTTAATTGGCCAGCAAACTCGCCTGACCTTAACCCTATAGAAAATCTATGGGGTATTGTGAAGAGGAAGATGCGCTACGCCAGACCCAACAATGCAGAAGAGCTGAAGGCCACTATCAGAGCAACCTGGGCTCTCATAACACCTGAGCAGTGTCACAGACTGATCGACTCCATGCTACGCCGCATTACTGCAGTAATTCAGGCAAAAGGAGCCCCAACTAAGTATTGAGTGCTGTACATGCTCAAACTTTTCATGTTCATACTTTTCAGTTGGCCAACATTTCTAAAAATTCTTTTTTTCTATTGGTCTTAAGTAATCAAATTTTCGGAGATACTGAATTTGGGATTTTCATTAGTTGTCAGTTTTAATCATCACCATTAAATGAAATAAACATTTGAAAGATATCAGTCAACACTGTGTCTCTGCTTTTTGCAGATGATGTGGTTCTTCTGGCTTCATCAACCTGTGACCTTCAGCGTTCACTGGGGCGGTTTGTTGGGATTAGAGTCAGCACCTCCGTGAGGCCATGGTACTCTGCCAGGAAACAGTGGATTGCTCCCTTTGGGTTGGGAGTGAGTTTTTGCCACAAGTGGAGGAGTTAAAGTATGCCAGGGTCGGGCTCATGAGTAAAGCTAAGATGGCGCATTTGAACAATAGGTGGATTGGTGCGCTGCTATCAGCAATACAGACATTGTACCAGACTGTCGTGGGACAGAAGGAGCTGAGTCAAAAAGCAAAGGTCTCAATGTACTGGTTGGCCTTTGTTAAAACCCTCACCTACGGCCGTAAGCTTTAGGTAATGACTCAACTCATTTTGGTTACTACAAGTGGGCTCATCCTTAGAGGTAGGGAGTGGGGAGCTCAGACATCCAAAGGGAGCTCAGTGTAGAACCGCAGCTCCTTTGTGTCAAAATGAGTCAGTTGAGGTGCTATGGAGAAGGATGTACTTGCTTGGCCTGCTGCCAACGAGACCCAGAACCTGATAAGTGGATGTATCAAATAATACCTTGGATAAAAACATGCACAGTATATGTTTGAATATACTGTATATTTGCATGTTTTAGTCATATGTTTTTTATGTGTTTTGTCTTCCCCTTTCCCCACACTGTCTCTCTCTACTTGGACACACATTGTAGACATCCCTCAGGTGTGTCCTCTCTTCCTCAGTTTATCCCTGTCCTTGTGTTGTTGCCTTGGTTTGTGACATTGATACTCCATCATTTTGCCTTGGGGCACTGGACAAATGGACAAACCCGGGTGTCTTGTGGATTAAGCTGTACGCACACACACAGACACATTGTGATCACTCGAATGCGTACGGCGACATAACGAGTCGTTGTTATGAGACTCGCTTTGGGTTCATTAAAAAATTTTGTAAAATTAAAAAAATACAAACAAGTAATACAATCAGAATAGATTCATACCTGCAGGATGAAGGATGAAAATTACTCAGATATACACACACATACAAACACACACTGATATACACACATTAATACACACATAAAGGCAGGATTAAGGGCTGAGGATGGGTTTAAGGATGTGGTGGCTGGCAAATGAATAAATCTCTATAGACGTGTGTGTGTGTGTGTGTGTGTGTGTGTGTGTGTGTTCATGCCTCCAGAGAGCAAGTCAGGGGAATAACTGAGATTACATTGTGATCCACTGCAGGCACACACACACACACACACACATACAAACACACACATTTTTGTGTATCAGAGGGTAATCTGTGTTCCTGTCCAGTCAGAGTCCTCGCTCAGCGGGAATCATTAAAGAGCAGTTAATTATCCATAATCCATTCTGGGCCAGATGTCTGCTCTTTTGGACTGGTCAGAATGTGTGTGCGTGTGTGTGTGCGTGTGTGTGTGTGTCAATATTTGGGGCAACCTCCTCTTCATCGTATTTCGCCCATAGTTATGTTTGTTTTCTCCTCTTTTTCTTATATTTGTCTCCTGCTTTCATTCGTCCTTTGTTTGTAAACTTGTTTGTTTCCTATATTCTCAGTCACTGTTGCTCCACCTCTCCCCTTTTTGTCTTTGCTTCGTGTCCTCTTTCTCTGTTTCTGTTTCTCTGCCCACAAATCTGTTCATCCCTCCCTCTCTAGTCCTCTCCTCCCTCCCTCTTACTCTCTCATTTTGGTTCATACTCACTTGGACCCAGAGGGAGTTGACTTGTTTGTCTTCACAAAACAAACTTAGCAGTACAAATCTTGTGACTGAGCCACTTGAAGGTACTGTAACAATTTATGTCCAGCATGTGTGTGTGTGTACTGTGTGTGTTTATGCATGTAACGTGTATTACTTTGAGTCTTGCTTGTTACAGTGAGATTACTTGTTTCCCGCCTGAGATATTATGATGCTATTAAAGACTTTGAGCTTCTCTGTTTGGTGATAATAGAGGTTTTATGGATTTATAGTTATTTTACAACTTTCACTTTGAACTGGGTCAGCTGATCTTAAGCTCACTTGGTTACAGAGGAGTGTGTTGATTACCTGAATCGTAATATATTATATTTAGTTATAAGCAAAATAATAAGCAAAAGGAGATTTTTTTTTGTTTTGTTTAGGTGACTAACAACTCAGCTAATGCAGTAAGTTCAGATAATTGTAGAAATGTTCAAAGTTCCTTCTTGACCTTGGAAACAGCAGTTGGCATAACAATCTCACCTGCAGGTCCCTTTAGTAGTTGTTATGGAGCTTTCAGTTGTATCTGGAGATGGAGTTCTCCCACTCCTTATAGAAATCGATATGTTCAAGTTTTCAAGTTTTTCTGAGCACTTTAAGGACTTCTTGTACATGCTGGTTTACAAGTCGAGACACACAATTTGTTCATTGCTTAGTTTTCCTGCTTACATATTCAACTTCAGCCACATGCTTTTTCATGTTTAAATGCTGCAAAAGGCAGATTGTTTTTGTAGAAATACTCTTTTACAACTAAAAAGACATCACACAAGCATTGCAGTGGATTTGCACGTCGGGACAAATCAATGCACATTTCAAGTCAGCGTATGTAAACTTAAATATAAATATAAATTCAGGTTGTTGACCAATAGCAAACTGTCTTAAAAGCTGTGACCTTTGAGGGGAAAGGAGAGCTGGAGAGTCCAGAACATAGGAATCTCTCATATCTTACTTTTATTTGCACCAACCGAACATTAGCAGTTAGCTTGCCATCTATAGTTCACCAACTAACCCTGCTTGTGGTCACTACGTCACCATGCCTCTAGCAGGACACACAGGGGAACTTCCTTCTGGTGTGACCTGGGCTGAAATAAAATAAGTGCTGTAATCTGTAAATTGTTCCATCACCAGTGAAAAGCCGGATTAACCAAGTTTGGTGTGTAGATACCACTTCTGTGTCGAGATGTAGTTCACGGCCGTCTTCTTGGATGTTCTCTGGGAGGATGAAGTTGTCATGCTGCCTCTCACTGTTGGCATGTTATTATTCCTACTGTAACTTTTAACACTCAGAGGTGTACAGCATGAAGAAAAAAGGTTTTGCCCATATAGTACTTTCAAACAAAGAATTTGAACCTTACAGCAACACTTTTCTTAGGTGAAAATGAGGTGTTCACCAAGACAACAATGTAAAACCAGATTTTATTTTTAACAATCTTCTTGGAAAAGTAAGGCAAGTTCTGCATGTTTTTACACTGTAACACTTCGTCAGTGTAGCCGAAACAATCCACTTCCCTGTCATTTGTTTGAACTGGCCAAACAGGTAAATCATTGTTGGCATCATGTTTCTTACCAAGCAGCGGCTCTTTGATGGAAGAATACCTATTAAACAGACCATGACAGAGGTAAACAAAGCTTGTATGGTGTTGTTTACAGAGAAAGAAAACGAGGGAGATTTTTTGTTTGTCTCTTTCTGATCCCTCGTTTCTCTCAAAGCAATCACTAGCTTATTATGAGAAGGTTTGGCTTGGCATGCGCTGCATTGTTTGCATGTTAGTTCAAGGTTGGGCCACGTTCACAGGAACGAGATAAGAGGACAGTAAATATTATGGGAGCTTGGATTTGGGCAGCGAAAAAGAAAGTTGGATTTCTTATCATCCTTAGGTGAACCTGTGTGAGGACTGTGTGAGGAGGAAGTGATTGTGAAGGCAAATATACTGTAGCTCTTCTGGTCACGCTTGTGTGAATATGATATGAGACAGAGCAACAAAAATGGGAATGTGAAATGTTCTCATCTTGTCTGACTTTTTCTGGGACAGACAGAGAAAGAGATGGAGATAAAAGGGGTACAGACAGAAATAGTTAAAGGAAGTTGTTTAAAGAAAGAAGAACAGAATGTGTGATAGAGCGAGCCGTCAGCATAAGACTAAAACAGTGAGAAAGAGAGCAGTCGTCCCCGTTATTCACAGTGATAGCTGACAAGACGCTGCCACTAGTGTGAAATCGATGCCGTCGACTTAACGAGATGTTCTGAAAAATGGCTGGCAAAACGGCAAATCAGCAAGAAAGGGAACAGCCCGCTCTTTTACAGCGCTCTGTTCCCCCCTCTGGGCCTCGACACCGTTACATAAGTTGAATATAGGCAAAAGCTAAAAGCGATCTTTGTGGGAGGCCCAGGGATGAACCTGGATTAGTGATGGTTTAGGGATATTTGTAATAGGGAATCCCAGCAGATTTCACTGTGCAAATATGTATCTCATATGCCAGGGAACATTTACTGCTGTTGCAAAAGGAAAAGAAGAAGTTGGAAGATGTGCGTTAGTGTCCTCTGCGATAGCAGCCATCCACCATAAGTGTCCTTGAGCAGGGCACAGGATCACTACTAGCTCTGGTGATGCTGCTGTTTTAACTCTCCTCCATGTTAAAGGCCAATAATGGACTCATGCTATCAGCGTGGCTTCATGGATGGCAATGCTGCTCTGTCATTAGGGCCATCCAGCACTTTTAGTCCAGACTGAAATAGCTCAACTATTGGATGGATTGAGATTACATTTGGTACAGATATTCATGGTCCCTTGAGGATGTATCAGAGACTTTGGTGATCAGTGTACTAGTGCCCCCATGAGGTCCACATTTTTGGTTTAAAGTAAAATGTCTTGACAACTATTGCATAGGTTAGTGTGATACACGCATTCATGTCCCCCCTCAGGATTAACTGTCATTATGTTTGGTGATCCTCTGACATTTCATCCAGGTCCATAATCAGGTCAAAATTTTGGGTCATGACCAAATACCTGCAAAACTGACATTCCCACCACCCTTAGCTGTACCTTTGTGGTTTGGTAACTAACAGTGTTGGCATGCCAACATGCTAAACTAAAATGGTGAACATGGAAACATAATACCTGCTAGAAATCATGTTAGCATTGTTATGAGCATGTTAGCATGCTGATGTTAGCATTTAACTCAAGGCACTTCTGTGCTGTATGAGAGCGGTACACTCTTAGTCTTGTTTTCCTTCTGTTGCATGTAGTGTTCTGCATTTCCACATGCTCTTATCGTTTTTCAACTTTAAAATAAATGTCTGCAATATAAAGCAAATGTGAAGCTGATGAGGGCTGAGCTGAAATTATTAATTGATAAACCGATTTGATCTATTGGCAGAAGATTTGTTGGCAACAATATCAATAGATCGTGGTCTTTTAATAAAATTAATTAAAAAAATCCAGCTTCTCAAAAGTGAGGATTTACTGCTTTTCTCTGTGATATGTAATTGTAAACTGAATGAAAACCTGGTCTTACATTATCTTTAACAGACAAGAGATTTTAGGGGGCTTTAGGGAATTGTGCTTGACATATTTTTTTTTTTTACTATTTTCTGACATGTTATAGACTAAATGATCGATTAATCAATAAGATAATCAGAAAATTAATCAATAATAAAAATGATGGATAGTTGCAGCCCTTGATGAGGGTTTAAAGGCCCATCTTCTCCAGACAACACCCCTATATAACATGATGCGTTTCATTAAAAAAAGCCATAATGAGCATAATAAAGAGAAGAATAAACTACTAAAATGTGTTTTTTGGGAGAGGAGATGAGCTGTGATGGCTCTGCAAAAGTGTACAAGTAAACATCCTGATAAACCACATAGCAGAGCCCGACCTTGTTTCTCTGGAAGAAAGCAGGCGGAAGTCATTGTGCTGGAATCTCTTCTTCATTTCCTCATATTTGATCCTCTCAGAGAAACAAATGTCAACTATTGTGATACGTATGAACAGCTCATAGTTGAAGGGCTTAAAACTAATTTTACGTTATAAATGATCTTTTGCGGAATTTCAGGGAAAACACCAGGTGCACCATATAAATAACCTCCTGTGTGCAAAATAAAGCCTGTTTATGTTAGTTTTTGTTATTAATGTTGGTGTTTTTTTGCGTTTTGTAGTGTTCATTTTTAGTGTTTTGTTGTGTATCATGTAGCCTTGGGTATCTAGCATTAGCTACCATCAGCTAATTTTACTGTTAGTGCTACATTTACATTTATTCATTTAGCTGACGCGTTTATCCAAAGCGACTTCCAATTGCTATACATGTCAGAGGTCACACAGGGGTTAAGTGTCTTGCTCAGGGAGCTAGCTAACCATGTTACTGTTAAATTGACAGCCTCCCGAAGCCCCTAACCCTAACTTGAACCACCACAGGGATGTGTGCCTAAACTATGGTTGCATGCAGGTAGGGTTGCAAATGGAAACAGAAAACGCTCATATATATAATTTTAGAGAACACGAAGGTCCTTTTGAAAAATCTGCCTATTCTGTCGTTTCTATGTGAGGATGTGTTGCTATTGAGAGATCGACATATCAGATAAGTATAATTTGGATTTGTTAGATCATAGACTGTATATAAGAAATGGACGTAGTCATTGTGACGTCACCCATTGGTTTGTTGACTGCCGTTTTGAAACCTCGAGTTCGGCCGATAGGGCGCTGCCATGTTGAGTTTTTGGAACCAGGAAGTGCCCGGAAGTGACCATATTTGGATGAGAGCTAACGGCTGTGTGTGGCACTAGCTCGCTTGCTTAGCTAGGTGCATCTGTAACTCACGTTAACTGTCATTTTAACAGGGCTGACAATTTTGTCTAGTGAACAACAATCTTAAAACTAAATGTACTCACCAGAGAAAGTGAACAGCCAACTCCTAATAAGCTTTTTCAACAGCGCTGATTAAATTTACACAGTGCCGTGGTACGAGTTGGCTCTAGCCTGATTGACAGGTTGCCTTGGTAACGACTTGCCAATCATAGATGATCCCCCCCTGAAGCAAACTCTGCTTTATGGTCTATTTTAAAATAAATGTGATTTTACTGAATGAACATCAGTTTGAATTGAAGAAGACATGAAGCTAGCGATCGAGACCATAAATTCATCAGTAAAGTGTTTACTGGGATAATTATTCAGCTGAAAAGTATTTCTATTGGAACCGGACTTCTTTTTGCAACCAGAAGAGTCGCCCCCTGCTGGCCATTCAATAGAATGCAGGTTTCAGGGACTTCTGCATTGGAGTCACGTCTCAGACCGGAAGCTTCCCGCTTGTGTTAGATACATAATGTTTGTCATGATGTCATTGGTAAAACTGCTTATACAAGACTCACTCTGGAAAATGTGTCCAAATTAACTGTTCTTCACTTTCCCACAGGGTGACCTATTTTGAAGACACTGAATTCAAAATATGTTCTATATGGTGTTTTATGATAACACTACAATATTGTATTATTATGTTTTATTATATCATCATATCATTTCTATAATAACAAGTGGAATAAACAACGCCTTTTGTTTCGAATATCTTTGTGTTAAAGAGAACCTGAAGAGCCCTCATTTGAAGACCATCTCATGTCTAAATAAAGAGTTCTTTCTATAGATTTGGTGTGTGGCGAAACTTGTCACTTTGCAGATACTGTATAAACTTTTTCATAAAATTATTAATTAAGCATGATTTGTAAAACAATGCTGATAGTTGTTCTCGCCGTTGGAAATAGGACAAAGTTTTAAAATAACTTCGTAATCCGACCACCATTTGCAACATTTTCCTGCCAGAGCTAAATGTGGTTGTGTGGGTGTGATATGTTTTTCTAGACTGTTGATATTTTAGAGCACAGCCCTTTAGTAAATTCATCACCCTTTTTTAACAGCTGTTTATCAGGATCTGAGGTGCAGCATTGGAGAGGAGGAGGTGGAGGAGGAGGGGAGTTGACAAGGCAGGGCAGAGCTGGAGGAGGGGGAAGGATGGAGCAGATTTATGATGGCAGCAGGTTTCACTCTCGCAACAAATCAATAAAAAGACAGAGAGAGAGAGAGAGAGAGAGAGAGAGAGAGAGAGAGACTCATGTTGTATTTTAAACATATAATATTTAGATTAAATCACATTAAACTGTATTGAAAGATTGAGGCAGTTTGCTTAAAGGATTAGTCCTTTTCACAGCAAAGTTGTCGAGCAAACAAATCACGTACTGTAACTTAATAGAAAATAGCCAACAATAATGCCTCAATGAACTGACAAAATTACAAACAACACATCTATCTTCTAATGCACCTGCACTTAAAAATACAATAGCAGAAACTAAATAAATTATTAAGGTCACTGTCAAAGTCGAAGATTAGAAATCCTACCGGTTCCTTTTCCAAGACAATATGATGGTTGCACTTAGAGGCAGAGATAAAGTATTAACAGAACAGATGGGGAGATGAGGAGGTGAAGAGTTTTGGGATATGAACGGAGAGGACAGGAGGGGAGAAGACTGAGGACAAGAATGGCCTCCAGTGCTCTTTACTGTCTGTTCCTGCCAAATGGACGCAACTTACCGCGTGTGTGTGTGTATGTGTGTGTGTGTGTGTGTGTGTTTGGTTCAGGTTGAGTTTATGGTTAACGGCGACCTGTTTTCTGTGTGCTTGGATGGTTTTGGTTGCGTAAAGAATTTCTCAAACAAGAATGACCTTTTTTATCACATCTTAATTTAAATTTAAGAGCATCTAATTTGTTCACTATCACCTTTAACTTAAATCAACAACATGACTGGCAATGTGTTTATATTAGTTTAATTATATTGTTAATATGTATAGTCTCACAGTAGCTATACGGCTGTGTATCACAACAACCAACAAGTAATTCAAAATTTCATGTGTGTATGAGACGCATACAGGCTGCGTGTGTATGTGACGCCCCAGGGATAGCTAGCTAGCAATGTTTTTGTTTAAGGAGTTGACAGCCCCCCTGAGGCAACTTCCCTAACCTCAACCATGGCATCAGTTAGTCCCTAAACCTAAGTCAGTAAATATATGCATGTCGACTAGCTAACCCTACAGCTGTAGTAGCAGGTAGGGTCAGCCTCCTTTGTGTTGCAACGCTATTGCATAATTGCAGCGTATCATATACACGCAAAAACACCGTTTTGCGTACAACAGACACAGCTTTTCCAAAGTGTGTATATGTGACGCATGAGATGCGATCGGGTTGGACAATTTGTTAGTTAGATTCATAAAGTAAAAGCTTTTTACTAGTGATATCAATTTGTGTTTTGTCAATTTCAGATTATCATTTGTAATTAGTTTTCTTTGATAAAGTAGTTGATAGTTTACTTGATAATGAAAATATCAACAAACAGGGTTTGAGTTATCATAATCTGAGCTTCGTGGGGGTCTCACGCCCCATTTACATGTGGTATTTACTGGCAGAGATAAATAAATAAATAATGAGAGAGAGAGAGAGAGAGAGAGAGAGAGAGCAACATGATATAATAAGCATATACCATGGCCAGTTGTAATTGTCAGTTGCTGAGTTCACCTGATTTGGCTAGATTTCTATTGTGAACTGGAATCAGCAATGCATGAAACAAGTGTGTGTGTGTGTGTGTGTGTGTGTGTGTGAGTGTGCACATGTGTGTCACCTGTGGTTTACTAGACAGATGTGTTGACTAGATAAAAGGAGGGGAAGGATAAGGAGTAGGGGAAGGGAGGAGAGATAAAAGGAGAACTTGGGGGACAGATGAGGGAGAAGGTGTGTGCATCCTTGTTGTTCTCTGGGTCTCTGATACGCTTTTCTCTCATACCTCTCATCAACTTGCCTCTCCTCATTTAGTATTCTCTCTCCGTCACTCTTTCACCCTCTCAGTCTCATTCCCTATGCCGCTCACTTCACTTTCAATCTCTCTCCCTCCGTCTGAACCCACCCAGTCTCAGGTCTTCATTTATTCATTCCTCTGACTCTCAGTATACATCTCTCTTTTTTCTTTTCTCTCTTTCCACCTTCGTCACTCCCCTGCAGTCTTTCTCCATCCCTCTTGTTTCTCTCTCTGCAGTTAAACTGTATGGTCAAAAGTATGTGCACACCCAAACATTACACCCATACGTGTTTTTTGAACCTCTTTTTACCTTAACCCGGGGCATTAATCTGCTACTAGAAAGGCTTCTGCCAGGAAGACTTTCCACTAGAATTTACAACCTGGCTGCAGGGATTTGTTCCCATTCAGCCACATGAGCATCTGTGAGGTCCTACACTTCAACACCGAACTATGAAAACCATTTGTTCCTTTGTACAAGGTGCCATTGTCATGTTGGAACAGGAGAGAGCATTCCCCAATCTAATGAGACAATGTCAAAATCCATAGTACTTTATATTCAGTTTTCATTTGTATGTATGGACCAAAACTTTGCTAATATACTAATAAACTTAGAGCTGACTGTGTGTGGGAATTCTTAGCAAGGTGCATCTGTGACATCGTTGGGATGCTGATTTTGGCTAGCGAAAAACAGACTTAAAACGAATGTACCTACTGAAAAAAATAAACAGCTGACTCTTTAAGTGTCTTTTAGTACAACTGGCCTCTTCCAAATCCACAGCTCCCAAAAATATGGTAGGGTAAATCATGTGAGAAGTAGGCTAAATCAGACCTCTTGTTGCAACCAGTGGAGTCACCCCCTGCTGGCCATTAGAAAGAATGCAGGTTTAAGGCACTTCCTCATTGGGTTCCCTTTACAGATGCAAAGGTTGCCGCTTGGTACTAAGATTTTCTTGGAAATGTCGCATCAAAATTGTGAAATATGCTACCGTACACATTGATAATTGGAGTGATTGTTTGGTGTTTGCAAGTGTCCTAGCTTTGTCTCAGAAGCCTAGAAAAGAACGCAAAATGGACTACTTAATTAGTATTTTACTCTGGTTTCTTTAGTATCATATAGATATGTGACAGTCATTTATAACATTTGTTGTAGACCATGAAGTTCTGACAATATGAATATTAATTGATTGGTTTCTTAAATGTTTTTTTAAAACTTATGTTTTCAAGTAATTGTTTGAAAATGTAAACGCAGCATTCTTGATCTTGCTTATACGACTTAGTGGTGTCTTGTCGGCCCATATGCTTTCCCAACTCCTATTTGGAGCGAAGGGGCTCAGTCCCCCAAAAAGTAGTTGGACAAAAGGGGGGACGGTGGTGTCCCTATACTTTCGGCCATATAGTGTCTTTCTTCTCTGGGTTCTAGTCACATAGCTGATTATGACTCAATCTATCGCTCTCTCTCTCTCTCCGTGCCAGCCCCGCCTCTTTTTTCTTATTTCTCGCTCTACCTCTTTCACTCCCCCCCCCCCCATATCTGTCTCTCTCTGTCTCTCTCTCTCTGTTTCTCATTCTAAGTCGATATCCCTCCCTTGGTCTAGCTTCAGATTGGCTACTTTCTGCCTGGCTATTTATGAATTGAACAACAAAAGCTGGATGCGACTGGCTGGAAGCTAATCAACACAACGAATGCTCTCTCTCTCTCTCTCTCTCTTTCTCTCTCTTTCTCACAACTCACACAAACACACACACACACACACACACACAAATATACACATATGCTCATCTGCAACAGCCAAGCCTTTCACTGAAATGTGTTGAGGTGTTGCACACACTTTCTTCCTCTCTCTGACTCTTACACACATGCATGCTTGCACACTCATGATCACACACACACGGGCACACAGCCTGCTTTGTCAACAGCTCACGTAGAGCGATGCACTCAGGCGACTTCACACACACACACACACACACACACACACACACACATAGCGTAGGACACACACTCTCTCCCTCTCTCTCTCTCTTTCTCGTCTTCTGTCACTCTCTCGTTCACTCTCAGCCGCAATCACATGCCGAGCTCCCCACACACACGCGCACTCCCAGACATGCAATCACACACTCCGGGATGCAGACGGCTTCAGTGATGCTGTGACGCTCTGTCCTCCCTCTTTCACACACACACACACACACACACACACACACACTCACACACTTTCTCGGTTGTCCCTCGTCTTGCTTTAACGCAGGTCTGTCAGTGTGTGTGTATGTTGGTGCAATGAGGCGGTGATGTTTTGGGACAGGAAGAATAGTATGGGCAATTCCCAACGACGGCCCAAAGGAAGACACAGACCAAAATCGGCAACAGGTACTTTATCTTTCTATGTGTTATGTTTTTCGTTGTAGTAAATTTTTTTTCTGTTTATGTAGGATTGGTTTTTTATTCAGTGCATCTTTCCATCCAAAATGTCTCATATTCAGGTGTCTCACATCCACACGTCTCTTTTCCCCCCTCTATCCCTACCTCTTTCCTCCATTTATCTGACACACGCATGCAGATTTCATTCATACAGCTCTCTATCTTGTGACAAGTGTCTCACGTCCATGCGTCCCTCCATCAAACTAACCATGCGTCTTTTCTTTCCATTCATTTCTCACAAACCCATGCTGGCAAAGCCTGCATTCATTCACCCATCAATCAATTTGTCTGTTGATCTGTCCATCTAGTATTTTTGGTATGCTGTTCGTCTCAAAATCTTCCCATCCATCCATCTCACACACACATGCACGCTTAACTTGGCAAGCATCAGTGTAATCATCTGTCTGTCAATCGATCTAACTATGTATTGCTTTTGCATTCAATCCATTGTTACGTCCATTAATCTCCAAATTTCTGCAACCCCTACATCCACTCATCCACTCATCTGTCCATGCATCTTCTCCTCCCTTCATCCTATACACACATGCACTTGGCAAGCCCTCATTCACCTATCCATCTATGCATCAGTCTTTCTAACTATCTATTACTATTGTTTCCATCCAAGGATCCAATGTTTCCTTTTTTCCATGTACCACCCAATTTCTCCGTCCAACCATCTGAAATGTCTCATTCAGGTGTTTCATGTCCATGCATTCCTCTTTTCATCTGGTAGTCAACCCATCCATCCATTCAACCAGCATGCATCCTTTCCTCAATTTCCTCTACACACACTTGACCTCCATTCATTCCATATATATTTATGTTGTATTGATTTGCCGTCCAGTCTATTTTTCTGTCCATTTATCCACCAATTTCTGCATCCCATCATCCAAAGTGTGCCATATTATCATCCATGCATCCCTCTTTTTATCCTTCCATTCATGTTGCACACATGCTGCCAAACCTCCATTCATTCTATGTCTATTTATCTAGTGTTTTTTTTGTCATCCACTTCATTTTTCCGTCCATTTATCTGCCAGTTTTCATTCCTCTATCCAAAACATTTCATGTGCATGCATGTTTTTTTCATCCAACCATCCATCCATCCATCCATCCATCCATCCATCCATCTTCTCCTCCACTCATCTTTTCCTTCGTCCTGGTTGCCAGGTTTGAATGAACTAGGTCAATTGGTCTTTTGCCTCTTGGCGTGCGGCTGGGCTGAGAGACTGTATGTGTGTTTCTGTGTGTGTGTGTCCTATACCGTTGTAGCTTTTAGTATTACTGCTGCTGCTGAGCTGAAAGTGTGTCTATGATGTGTAAATGTGTGTAAATACTGAGGTTTTATGTTTTACATGTTTTGCGTACCCCTGCCACATGCTGCGGTCTCGCGCATGCATGTGTTTGTGTGTGTCAGAGTGTGTGATTGCTCGGCTGCACTGCCTCCTCCTGCACGGCTCGATAGGATTACTAGTGGGCTCTTTAATTATCTCAGAGGGAGAGCGAGGTACAGATAGTGTGCGGGAGAGAAAAGAGAGAGAAGGGAAGGGAAACGAGAGGGAAGCAGAGATGACAGCCCTTGTAAATCTGCCGCTCTTTCTTGCTTCCTCTTCCGGACGATAAAGGAGGAGAGGAGGAAGAGGAGGAAGGGGAGGCAAAGGAGAGGATGGAGTGAGAGATGGGACAGTGGGAGGTGAGGAGAGAGGAAGGGGTGAGGAGGAAAGGAGGGAGAATGAGGGAGAGAGAAAAAAGGCAGGAAGGAAATCTAAGGAAATTAAGATAAAAGGGGGATGACCAATCTTTGGAGCTTGACATGAATGACGGACAGGCAGACGTGATGAAGGACAGGGTGGACGAGGGGGAGGAAGAGGAGGAAATGGATGTTGCATTAAAAACACACATGCAAAGTGTTTATGTCATCCTGCAGGGCTGCACAGTGCACACAGTGCCAACTGAGAGTAAACACACCCATATGTTCACTCTCTTTCTGTCCACATACACTATATGCATATCCCCTGCAGGAACAGTGTGTGTGTGTGGTGCTGCGTGTATGTTAACTTTAACACAAGCCGACAGCCAACCAGCCTGCACACACCTGCTGTGGTGCAAAAACCAGCACAAGATGCTTCCCGATACATTTGACCTTGACTTTAATCAGCATCCAAAGCATATTTATCACCTTCAAACGAGTGATGGTCACATTACTGTCACCAGGTACGGCGTTCCAGAGAGTGTAATTCACTGTGATTGGTGGTACGACGATGATATGGTCAGGGACAGGAGGTTTAATTGATGCTTAATGGGTAGAAGGAGGCAGTGCATTTTTCATGAATGAAGGAGACGAACAGCATTCGTCATTTTGTCAAACACTTTAAACGACCTGTGTTAATGTTTAGGGACTCTTTAGGCTTTTGTGAATAGTTATTATTATCTCTGTGATGTGTTATGTTGTTATGACTCAGCACAAACTCAAAGGGAGAACGTTGGGGTGAATGTAAGTGTCGTTGACATCGTTGTTCCTCCCAAAAACAGTCAATGAAGCCTCATTTCCACTTCCACATTTTCCCTAAAATAGACATAGAAGCGCCCTTAAACATTCATTTGCATTTTGATACTTGTGCCACCTATTAGATCTGTCAATGAGGAGAATGACAAAGTGCAATGTCACTGATGATGTCGCATGGGCGAACACCAGAGCAGCTGCCTTTGCGCACGGCTGTACCATACCTATAATTCATCGCGTGTTCCTGTAAACCATCATTGCGGTGATACCTTGATCATCGTTATTCAAAGGTTAAAAGGATGATGCATGATTTATAGCGCTCATATTGAAACAGACTTTACAAGGTGCTTCACGATTCAGGATCAAATTAAAACATCATTAACAGGGAAATTGGGGTTTAAATGTAAATAGAAATAATAATACAATTCATCACGCATACTCAGTTATTTAAAATTAAGTTTATGAATATGCCTTTGATTGACATTTTACAGAACACGGTGTCGAGGGCAATCAGTGAAATTGGCAAACAACCTAAACAATGATTCTCAATGAGGTTACGTCTCTCACTTTATATTTCATGTCCACTTCATCATATCACCTGCAGCAACCTGAAGTAAACCAGAGGTTTAAATGTATCATTTATACATCTGGCCCCAAAGTCATAAAGGTGCTGTGGATGAAACTGTGACAGCTGATGAAGGCCATCTGTTGTGGCTGAAAGGAAATAGAGTAGTCTTAGAGAAAGCTTGTAAGTGGAGCCTGTTGGGATTGGCCATCAACTGTAATTTTTTCTTGTTCGTTTATTACAAACAAACTGAAAATGACAAATACAGCAATTCCTGTACAGTAGGGATCTTTCCAAGAGACTCCATTTGCTTAAAGAGACGACTTCCACTCTTTTTTACTTTCTCTTGTTTGTCTGCTTCTCAGGTTACGTTCCCTCTGTCTTGTCCCATCTGTGATACCAACACACATCTCCCCTTGTGATTTCTTGTGATTTCGTGATCAGACTACACGATGTTAGCTCATTCACATTCTGATTTGACAGATGTGTGGCGTCAACAGTTTGTTATATATTTTAATGTTGTGTTTTATAGTGTTAGGACCCTTTACATGATTGAAAAGACAAGCTTGTAACCATATTTGTGACTTTTGTTTGCAGCCTTAGATGCAAAGGTTTTTGACATTCCTTATCACTGAAGTCTGTCTCTGTTCCTTCTCACTATCTCACCTTTGCACATAATACAGGTTCTAAGACCACGAGCTGTGGTGTTTCAGGGTTCAGTGTGTAGTCTGAAGTCTCTTTGCCAAGTTGTGGCAGGAATTAAAGTCATCATGATTTCAAGTCATGTAGTCTGATCCCAACAGTCTCACTTCATTTTTTTCTTTTTATTCTCACTCTTTCACGCTCCTCTCTCATCCCCTCTCTCCTTCTGTTTCGACTCCATTTTCTCTCGTTTTTCACCCTCTAATGTTCATTTTGGCTGTTGCTCACACACACAGCGACTGTTTTCTATACGATGCCTCTGTTTCTGTGCTGTTCTGCTGCTATGCAACCGTTGTTTTACTGATCACCTGATAACACTCTTCCTTTGTTCCAGTTTCCACGCTCACTACTTTTCTTCATTATCATTATTTTTTTTTTTTTTTATTCATTCACTCATGCTAATAGGCATGACTGACCATACACACACACACACAGACACCAAACACGTTCATTCATATATTTTCAGATCGATGATGTCATTTTCAGCTCAGCCAGCATCCTGCAGCAAGAGAGAGGGAGGGAGAGCAAGGGGGGGGGGGGGGGGGGGGGGGGGGGGGGGGGGGGGGGGGGGGGGGTGGAGGAGTGTGTGTAGAGATAATTGGATGGAGGCGAGGAGGAGGAGGAGGAGGAGGGTTTAGAGAACGCGACTGAGAGATCTGAGACAAGATACGAGATGTGAGGAAGAGCAGCGAGAGAGAGAGAGATGGAAGATGCTCAAACAGAGACAAATAAAGCAGAGAAGAGAAGAAGAAGTAGGGGAGGAGGAATGGGAGGAGACAGGAAACAGCGCCTCGGAGTGTGTGGCCAAGGCTGCTGCTGCCATGGCAACCGTACAGGTGTTAAAGCAGGTCAATTGAATGCCGGTTGGCAATCTGCCAGTGGCCAACAAGCACGCGTGTGTTTGCATGAGTGTGTGTGCAGGTGCTTTCACTGGTTTCTTCATTCATTAACAACGGCGTGTGTGTCGCCTACTGATCTGTTTGCCGCATGGCAGTATGTACGTGGTACGTGGCTCTGCTGACCGGTCGTACATGTAAAGGTCTGAAGTTGAAGCAGTGTGTTATTGATGATATTAAGATACAACAGCAGCAGGAAGTCAATCCCTCTCACAAGTTGTGTGCAATCCAGGAAGTATCAAGATCCTTTGCCAAGTATAAGTACTAATACCACACTGTGAAAATACTCTGTTAGAAGTTAAAACATTGGAAATGTTAATTTCCTAAAAATATGTGAGTATAATCAGGAAATGTAGGCCTACTTAAAAGTTAAAATGTCCCCCGTTACTGTTCTGATATAAATCATTAGATTATTTTTACTCATGCATTGATGTAAAAGCAGGATCTTAATGTTGTAGTTGAAATAAAGCTCATTTTGAACTATTTTATATCAGACTGCAACTAATGATTGTTTTCATTATGGATTAATCTGCTGATTATTTCTCTATTAATCAATTCATTGTTTGGTTTGTAGTAAGGTGTCCAAGGTAACATCTTCACAATGCTTGTTTTGTCCAACCAACTGTCCAAACCTCAACATTATTTACGATACATATTAAAATAATTCAAAGGAAAAGCAGCATATCCTCACATTTGATTAGCATGAAATGTTTTTGCATGAAAAATAATCAAATTTAGTTGCCAATTAATTTTCACTAATCACTTCAGCTCTAATTTATGACAAAACATCATATATATCCAAAGAAGGTTAAAGTCAAGGGCAACTGGACTTGGTTGAAGATACTAGAAGACGTTTTGTCCCTCATCCGAGAGACTTCTTCAGTTCTGACTGATTGGTAGGGAAACTCGGCTATTTAACCTCTGTGGAGTCGTTTGCCAGGATCGTCGATACCGCTGGTTTGTTAGTGCTCCTGGCTGTTGTAACGACAGTCTTAAGAACTGAAGAAGTCTCTCGGCTGAGGGACAAAACGTCTTCCAGTATCTTCAACCAAGTCCAGTTGCCCTTGACTTTAACCTTCTTTGGATAACTATGACTGAGAACCTTCACAGACAACATCACATATAATTAATTTGTAAAGTAGCTAATAAGTAAAGCTGTCCGGGTAGAAAGTGGCATGAAAAGAAAAGACTCAAATGAGGTACAAGTACCTGAAATTTGCACTTAAGTACTCCACTGCCAAGTACAGGTAATCCTTATTTTCCAGTATGTCTTTCACAACAAAGTGTCATTGTTTTTAGATTTGAAGTTTTATACACAAATACATTTAAAGGAAATTCACATATGTTTTTCTGACGGAACAAAAACTTTTCTGAGTTTAATCCGTTGATATCGTCTCAGTCACCATATTGATTAGATCAAACTATAAAAAAGAACAATAGTATAAAAGCTTATTGGATCGTCAAGGTGTTGTTGTTTTGGACTTAACTGGACCTGGGGTCAGCCCTGTTTATCCTCTCTGTAATGAAGATTGTTTGCAGGCGATTAGCTTATATCCCTCTTCTTGCTCATCAAAATTAATGGTGTGTTGCAACAAAGGAGGATGGAGACAATTAAGAGCAGATGCTGCTTTAAGATGGAACTGAAGCATTTTAACATGGGACGTTAAATACACAATATGCTTAGAATTTAATTAGTCTAAGTCACAAGAAAACTTTTGCAACAAATATGTATGTTCCCTTTTCAAAAGCTTTAAATTATTATGTGTTTTTTGGCCATTTAACATCGTGTTTAGGAAAAAGAAAAGAGAACAAAAACTGAGAAAGTTTTTAAGGAAGGTTTTTTCAAGAGGAAGAAAAAAGAGGATCATGAAAAGACTGGTGCTGTAAGTTTCAAGACATCGTGACATGTATATGATCCAATGTTTCAACTGCTTCTGGATCCTAACTTAGAGAGAAAACACAGAAATAGAAGCAGTAGTTTGAAGATTATGACCAGATTGTATGTGCTTTTTGATAATTAATTTACCATTAGCGTGAAAACTGCACTAAAGCTTCATAAACTAAGATTTGAGTGTTACAGAAGAAGTTAGCTGCGTCGACTGAATGTCAGAACTGGCCTGTAACATAGAGGTCACAAGTTCAACGATCCTGACAGTTATTTTGTTTTCTGCATGTAATGAAACTTTTCTTCATCGTGACACTGAACCAGTACTAACTGGAAATCTGTTGGAGGGGTGTGTGCCTGCGGTGAAAGAGAAACCTGTGAAAAATCCATGCTCATTGTTGCTGAGTCACAGTGATAAAGCTCAGAGAGTTACGTGCGCATCAGAGAAACACCAACATCAATTTATATCACCGCAAACAAATGTTTGGCTAACTATCATAAAATATACCTTTAAAATCTCCCATTTACTCCCTTTATTTCATTTTCCACATAGTGTTGCGCAATTGTAATAACATTTCTGTACCTTTAGAATAATTTCTGGACCTTTATACCTTTAAGTGTACTTCACTACACTTTTGATTTTCATCAGTGTTTTCCGGCTTTATTGCTGGAACACATGACAGAAATCTGAAAAGGAAGACGGGGTCTTTGGATTAAAAAACAGCTGCCCACGATCCACAAGCCAGATCAACCAGACCAGGTACTACGGCGGGTGCGGTGATCGCTCAGAAGAGAGGAAAGCGAGACGGATAGGAGCCATGTTGGCCCAGCTTTGATTTAAGGCTGCTACTAAAGGTCCGGTCTGGACAAAATGAGACTCATGTTGGCCAAAACAACTGAAATCAGAGACTGTTGTGCCCACGTCCTTATTGAGACCTGCTTATCAACATCCCAGAACAAGCACTCGCCAGGTGGTCCATGTACTGACCTGTCAGCGCAAGACTCTGGCAAGATGAGAGTAGGTGAACTCGATGATGCTTGGTGCTCTAACACAGTCAAGATGGTCTCCCAAATGTCAGACTTTTTAATGTGAAGATGAAACCATACACTCGCACTCACTGATGGTAGCGCTACCATGCAAGGTGCTGGTCTGACCACAGGGAGCAGTGTGGGGTTCAGTCTCTTGCCCAAGGACACTTCAATGTGTGGACAAGAGGAGCCAGGGACTGAACCGCCAACCTTGTGATTAGCGCACAAGCCGCTCTCCTTATCCACAAATATGTAATCCAGTACTTTATTTCAGTTGCATAGCAACACTCAGACTGGTCAGTTTGCTCATGTGCCTGCAGGAAAACACCCTCTGTGGTTCTCTATGGTGTAAAAAATGGACAGGGCCAGGTGGCACATTTTTAATTACCTCGGGAAGCCTTGCCGCGCAGCTCCTCCTCTCCTCCAGAACTGTCATTCTATTGCACTGCTGTGCTTTAAATCCAGCTAATAGGAGCCGCTGCTGAGTGCGGCTGATGGTGACTGAGCAGCTTCTCTGGCGCTGTCGAAACTTTAGTGCCTTGCTGAGAGGAACCTCAGCTGTTGTGTTTAAAGTTGAAGGAGCATTAATCATTTGCTCCCTCTGCGGTGGAGATCTGCAAACTCAGCGCCCTCACAGTCTCAGGCCGGCTTCCCCAACACTTTGGCTCCCACTTTGGTATTAATACCACCTGTCATCGACTGTGTTGCCTTAATTGTGCCTTTGTCTGAGCTTTTTTCTGCACGGCACGCTTACTGTCTACTGTGTAGCTTTCATTGCATACATTCTCCTACCAGAGATGCTCATACTCGTGGAAAATCTACTCGAACCCCAAGTGCATATAAAAACACCTCGGCAACCAATTTTCTCCTGCTGTGATTATGATGCACCTCCTGATCAGAACTGACAGCAGGTATAACACATGGTGCATTAACATAAGAAAGTTTTAAAAGGGTAACTTCACATTAGCTAAATATATTATTTTTGCTGACCTCCACTGTTTACAATTCTCTTTGCTGCAGTGATGTAGTGGTGTACTCCAACCTGAAACTTTCAACCAAAAGAGGTCAGCAAAATGCTGCTTGGTGTAATTTTACTCTTAAAAATGACATGCAAGATTTTTATTTATACTTCAGCGCTGGATGGAGAGGTAATCAGCAGTAAGCTGATTGGGTTCACAGTGAATTCATTTAATCTGCATTCTTTTTCAAATCTACTTCAACAGCAGCCAGAGCACTGCTTAACTTTTACCATGTTTATTTTCAGTTCACTAGGTAACACTGATCATTCTGTATAGCTTTGGGGATTCATACTGTATAATGCTCTTCTTTGACCTCTTGTTCTCTATGTATAATAGTGAGGTAGGATTTGCATCTGAATTCAGTGCATTCATTTACACAAGCACAGTACAGTTGACACCTAAATTACACGCAGTACAAATGCTGTATGTGTAAACTATTTATTTCAGTAACGTTTTTCAAAACCATATTTTGAAAATTTGGATCTCTCTCTGTACCTATAATGTATTAGTATCTTTCATAATTAGGGTCATGGTGTTTTAATTAAAGTTTGAATTGAAAGGGAATCATCCCTGGCTCACATTATATGGTATGCATGGATAAACACAACATGCAAGTGCTGCTGGTCACTCTTGTCACCTCCAGTGTTTACAGGAAGGAACTGTTGAGGAGAGGAAGGAAAAGCACCGACAATAGACATGATGGAGTAGAGGAAAGGGGCCAGATAACATTTGAATGTCGATGTTAAAGGTCTAAATATTGTTGCACGTCTTTCAATACTCAAAAATACAAAAACATAATTACAAAATAATAATGAAATAGTTTTGGTACAGCTGTATTGCATTAGTGGTCTTACTTAAGATCAGTGGCTCTCAAACCGGGTTGCGGGCCCAGAGGGGTCGTGAATGTTGAGTGGACCTAAACAAACAAAAGTGCTTTGATGCTAGCAAGGCTATTTTGCTAACTTGAATCTTGTTTATTTCAATCACCTGTATTGTTAAAGATTGACAAAAATTAAATCCACTTTTGCCAGGGTGTTGTTTTTGGCTTCTGAAGTGGGTGCGTGACAGAAAAGGTTTATATGAAGGCTGACGTCAAGATTACGTAAATCATGTACAAGAGAAGTCTAATACTGAGCAAAGTTAGGAAGCGGTTATTTAATAGTGTCCTAACAAATCAGCAGTGAGCTATTTTCAGTAAATACAGAAGCTGTGGTACCAGTTGCCAAGAGCGATCATCACGATCGAAGAAATATGTTGAATTAAGTGTTGTTATTTCACTTAGTAAACTTACAATGCAGTTAATCTTGTATGTCACCATGATTTTGGCTCTGATTGGATGATATTTTCTCCAGCTATGATGGAGACCTGTCATGGAGGGCAACACCAGACCTTTTCCGATTACTGAACAAATCATTGTGGGCTTTAATTCAAAGGTCTGAACCAGGCTAGTAGTTTTTGAGATTTGGTATAGGAAACCTTCTCTACTTTTACACAGATGATCAAGTCATGTCTAAGATGTATTACTGTTCTACTTTGGATCATGTTACTACTGACTTTGTTAAGGTTTTTTATTGCTCAACTAATTATAATATAGCTGAGCGTAAAAGATACAGTAGTTTTCTCAATACCTTAACACAAGGTCCACCTACTTGCGTTTTCTGGGACTGCACACTACATCCTGCACTGACATAGACAGTTGGACATAAATTGCATGCTGCAGACTTGTCTGAGCACATTTCATACTTTGTGTCTATCTATAGGCAGTACTTTATGGTCGTCATTTACTTTGTTGATTCCTTTAAGGTGAGAGCTGGAGGGGAGAGAAGGGAAGTAGTAGGGGAAGTGCTAGGAGGGGAGAGGAAGAAAGAAAATAACAAGGGGGAGGCACAACACCCGGCACCATCAGTTTCCTCCCTTTCTCTCCTCTCACACCACGAGAACAAACTTTCCCTGCACCGTTTCTTTCTTTCTTGCCTTCTACAGTATTCTTTCTTTTCCCCCCTCTCTCCCTCTATATCTCTTCCACTTTGTCTGCTGCTGACACGCTCGTAGCCACAGCCTGAATGACTCACTGGGTTTACCTCAGTAGGCAGCTGGCCTCTCCTCCCCTACTTCTCGTCCTCTTTCCCCTCCGAAGTTTACATGTGTGTGTGTAGTTCTGTGCTGGAGAGAGTTTAGGAATACAGACATGGAAGTTTTCTGGGCCAGGCCAGGTAAGAGACACTGGGAAAGGTTTATTTCTTTGGGTGGCAGGGGTGGGGGAGCGGACGAGGGATTTATGTGGAAGGAATCAGGGTTTTGAGATTTTGGAGCAGGGAGTGGAGTGGTACTGAAATGAGGAGGGCAGCTTATTCTCACGATAAGAAAAGCAGAGGAATGTTACACTTGACATTAGCGAGGGTAATGTGACCGTGTGTTTGCATCGTTTCTATGAGTTAACAATGTTCAGCGTTGTTGCATTTTTGTGTGGCCCTTGCACATTTATGGCCAAGGCGATCTTCTTCTTCTTCTTGAACGTCACACATTGCCTGAGCATCGTGGCTACTATGTGATGTGTGTGTGTGTGTGTGTGTGTGTGTGTGCGCGTGTTTGAGTGTGTTGAGGTTTGACATGAAACTTTTCACAGTTTTGAGAGGCAGGAGCAGTGTAATACCTGGTGTTTGTCATAGAGCTGATGAATTTCACAGGTTTGTAAAAAAGGAAAGTGTTGCAGAAAAGCATGAGAGTATACAGTAAAGAACAAACAGTATTTTCTTAACTTGTTTTGAAAAGAACCACATTGCACGGAGTTAAAAATCTTAAATTAACCCTAAATATACAGTTTTCCACTTGTTTCCATTGGAAAAATCCTCTTTTTCCACAGTATGACAGTATTATTGTTCCAGCTCTTCACCGAAGCTGTGTGATGGTAGATGAGTGAAATATTCAAATATGGCTGCACTGTATATTCAAATGGAAATACATACATATTTGGCATCTCTGGAAACAATTCAGAATTCATATCTTCGGCAGAATTTGAATGTGGAATTGAACCATGTTTGGTTTCACAGCAACAAATAAACATGTGGTCCTGCTAAAGTCTTGACTGCAGACAGACAGCTTAGTGTGTGTTCATGGTTGTGTGTGTGTGTGTGTGTGTCATCACCTCTGAAAGGGTCTTTGTATGTCACAGAGCCCACACTTTGCGCTTTGTTTGTCTTTTTCACCCTTGAAAAGCCTTTACACATGTCTATTAAGTTGCCAAAAGCTCAACTGAGATCATCTATGGGTGTGTGTGCTTGTTTATACTCTCTCTCTCACACACACGCACACTGGTTCGACTATGTTGCTGAAAGTGCATTTTGACTCTGGCTCGGTCACATGTGGTTTTGTGCTCAGCTACAATGGTTTCCAATAGAGCAATCATTATAATGTCCAATACACACACATGCGCGAAAACACACACAAACACACACAGCAGAGGCTTAGCTTTCTACCATTTTACACTCAAGTATGGAAAAATGAAGGCCTGAACCATGACACACACACACACACACACACACACACACACACACACACACACACACACACACACAGTCACAAGCTGCTGCTGTAGCACACATACACAGTATTTCACATACGTATACATCATGCCCAGTTCCACGATAACTCACACACAAGAATGCGTTTCTCATTATCACTCTCTCTCTCTCTCTTGTTCTCTTTCTATGTCTCTTGCCCTAGCCCCGCCGCTGCCCAGTTTAATGTGAAAATGAAAGGGGAAGAAATCAAATCTCATCGAATTTTTATGCAGATGAGTTGCTAAATGCGGCGCCTCAATTGCCGGATCAGCCCAGCTGCAGTGTGTGATGGATAGAGTGATGGGTGTGAGCCAAAGGAGTGAGAGGGACAGGGAGAGGATGGTACGCATAAAAGGCAGTGAAGAAGAGAGTAGTGAAAACCTGCTTGTAACAATAATATTTTAAACTTTGACAGTTTAACAAGCATAGCAAGTTACTTGCTTCTCAGTCCTATGAGGCAGAATTAAGTAAAGAATGATAGACTGGGGCAAAGAAGATGAAGAGGGCAGTGAGAAGGACAGAGCTTAAGGTTACAGAAAGAAGAAACAATAGAGAGAAAGGGCAGGTGATTTGTTCAGAGATAACGATGTGGACAGTAGGCAGGGGCAATAAAATGTCCGTTGCAGGCAGAAAGTCCTAACCTCAGCAGATATGTTCTCTTTTTCTCCTTTAAACCGACATGACATCTGTACATTTCTGGTGATTTGCCTGTAATGTTTACATACTGGGCTGTGTGTGTGTGTGTGTGTGAATCTGAATTACATGAGCGTGTAAATGATTTGACCTGCGAGTCCAGTATTTTGGCTCCATATCAGTAGCTGTGTTTCCATCAAAGTTTTTTATGCGCGTTTTGAAGTATCACATTAGAAAAAGGTTAATAGAAATGCAAAATTTGAAAAGACTTCCTTAATTTCCCCCCCAAAATAGTTTTGCCTTTGTCAAAAAAGAGTTAATGTCCTAAATGGTAGATGTAAACACTTTAACCGAATAAGTTTTGACGTAGCGAACATGTAACTCACGACTGATCAGCTGTTTCCTATGTCGGGGTCTTGCAGGATATTCCCCTAACGTACGGAGACATGGCTGTTGTTAAGATTAAGCTGTTAAGCAAACCAAATACAACAGCTTTAGAGGCGTCGTTAGGCATATTTTTGAACTTTGGAGAAAGCGAGGGTCACTGTCCCCCCTGCTTTTAGTCTTTAGGCTAAACTAAATTAATCTTTCTCCATACTGAATTCACAGACATGAGTATGCTATGATCTTCTCATTTAACTATTTTCATCACTGTGAGAAAGTGTATTTACTTCCATAACAGTAAATAAGGCAGTTATTGCCTTCCAGATATCTCTCATCTCATCTGATCACTCTAAAGAAAGCTCAGCTCCAGCTCTGATCAGCAGTGTAACTCATATCACTCAACTCACAAAAGTCACAGACTTATTAGCTGACTAATAATAACAACAAACGTACCAATATACATTTACAGTTACAACTGCAGACTTTTGCCTTATTCACTTTTTTCAGTCCAAAAACAGCTGTTTTTTTGTGTGTGAAAAGATCGCTGCAGGCCGCCATCTTGGTGTTGCGCAATTGCTGCTCTTAGGTTTCATTTCTCACGTCAAAATGAACGAGAGAAGAAGTGTTGCTTTGGAACAGACGGTCTTTATTGGGCTCTACTGGCCAACTCGGAGCTACACAGACATCCAGTATACTACACGATTCGTCTGCTCAAGACGAAGAGAAAGAGCCATGTTACAGCCATGTAAAGCATGGGGGTGCTTTTGGTTCACAGGAATGTTGATCAATATTCACTGTTTTTATCAATATTTCAATGTTTTGGAAGCTTTATGTTATTTGGAACGTGGTTGTATGGACAGAAATATTTTTGAAAAAAACTCCCAATAAAAGTGAACATATAAACAGTAAATATAGCCAAAACATGGACATTCGCCTGGTATATTTTAGAAAAATAGTAACTTTTGTGTATTCTTTTCATCAAGTTTAAAGTTACAGTTGTATTTGATGTGTATTAGAAGTTATTCAGTTGCATTATAATCTGCAGGATTATGGTTTTGATGGTGATATTGCTATTAAAATATAAATTTTATACCAGGTGAGGATGAAAAAATCATATTTTCCTTTATTGCATCTCCATTTACTCTTTCATATTCATATTCCTTAGCTTCTGACCTTTCAAAGGAGATCAGAATTATGCATCTAGACCTAATGGTTGAGGAGTTATTCCTGATTCATTTGGGGTGTTATTTTAGGCGTTTTTCCTGGAAATAGGTGTCTATATTTAAGAGGGTAAATTTTAATTTAACACAAGATTATCTGGTTCCAGCTTCTCAATTGTGAGAGGTTTCATAGTAATATTTGTAAGTTGATAGGGTTCAATATTTGTAAAGTTTGCTGTTTTATAAATGCTTAATGTGTAGTAGCGCTTTCGTTAGAGAATGCCTAAGGTTGTAAAAAGTACTGATTTTTTTTTTTTTTTTAATGAACTCGTCAGTACTCTCTGGTGGACAAACTGAAATAGAGACAGTATTTTTAAAGTCCTTAAGCATATGTTTGTCATTCAGGTATTCAGGTTGTTTAGAATACATAAAAAGACTGGTTTTAGCAAAATTGTTCTGTTACAAGCTCATCAGATCACTGCAGAGTGATTTACGTTTATTAGAGCTGTCTGTCTGCTGAACAGGAAATTGATGGAGAGCTGTTTCCTGCCAAATTCTCCTCAGAGACAATGGCTCCTGGAAGTAATCTGACTGAGACAGTACACTTCTCTAGGGCCAATGTGTGTGTTGGTGTGTGTGTGTGTGTTGGTGTGTGGTATCATGGGAGGGGGTCTGCGCAACATCAACACTCTGAGAAGTCCAGACACACACATGCACTGACACAGTGTGGGAATTGTTGGATGAAAATAAAACACATTCCTCATGAACAGTGTAGTGGATGTAAAGCAGCGCAGTGGGAGCTGGTATCGGTCGCAGGGTGTCAGTGGGGCTTGTAGTTTGCCGTCAGACAAGGTTAACTCTATCAAAGCAGGCTGGAACTACAGGAAGTGGAGCCAAAGCCAATCTGAGGGTCTGGCAGCTGGCGATAAGGTTCCTGTGGGAATTGTAGTCTGTTCAGATGAGGCCAACTGTCCAAGTGAGCCAGACAGGAAGTGCAGGTCTGGATCTGGAGCTCCAATAGAAACAAACATTTTATTATATCAATCTAATTAGCAGCTACAGTAAATGTAATAAAGATCACTCTGTTACGTCAGGCTGCGGCTTATTGAGAATCAGCTAAATCACTTGTGCACAGTGGGGGAAAGTAACTAGGTACATTTACTGAAGTAGTTTACTTACTAAATATAGTACAAATTGTACATTTACTACATTTATTTATTCAGGGTCTTATAGCTCAATGTTTGGGTTGACCCTAAAATCCACTGAAGAGCTGAGAGGAGCTGCAGAATTTTGGCAATAATACTCGTCACTACAGGCAACCTCTTGAAGATTACACATTTCATTTGATCCATATTAATGTAAAATATTGATTGGTACAGCTTTAAAGTTTTTGAGAGTTTGGTTTTTGATCCTGATTGCTTGGTAGGTTACGATATATAACATACAGATCATCATCAACTCTTTGCTTTTTCTGCTTTCTTCTGATTCAACAAAGAAAACTGTGCAAACATATTAAAGAATTTACTTTAATAATAAACAGAGATATTCCATGCCGTCTAAAACAGTCAATAAGACATCTAATTTTTGCTGCCCTTCTCTTGTCATAGTGGAGTTTATAGGTATGAATGAGTGAGTGTCCACGTATGTTATCCAGCTGTTTGTGGTTGAAATACAAAAAAATCAACCACGGCATCTTTGACCTGGTTGGAAGTTTATCTAAAGTCAAAACTCAGACTAAACACAAAAACACCCAGCGTAGAAAACCCTTGTAGATGCTAAAAATATCAGTGTTTTGTGGAAATGAAATATCGCAGCAGGAGTACAGCTTGTTGAATGGCAAATAAAAGTATGTCTCTTCCTGTTAAGGCAGTGTGACTAGTCTTCGCTGCCTGTTGCTGCAGTTTGCAGCATAAAATATTAAAAGCATCAAAAGTGTTGTTCAGCATAAAATGTTAAAACGACATCATGTGTTGCGGGTGTGTTGTGTTCAAAAGCAAAGGCAAACCTCACTAGCACTGCTACGTGCTGTATAAAGTGTTTCCCTGTTTTGTCCTGTTGCATTTAAGAGAAACAGTCTCAGAGGGGAACAAGACTTACTTCAAACTGTTGCCATCCGAATCCTCAGTGGATTCCGACGTTTGTTTCTGCCTGTCAAACAAACTTTTTTTTGAAACTTTGTGTAGCTGGGTGAGTTTGTGCAGATGTTTTTGCGCTTGGATGGGAGTTGACAGCTGTTCTGAGTGTGTGTGTGTCTGTGTGTGTGCAGTACACCTTGGACCATCTGTGTCCCAGTGTATACAGCAGCAGGGCATGTGTATTTACTACAGGGTCAATGTGTGTGTGTGTGTGTGAGCACGTATTACTCGTGTTGTGGGGACATAAATCTGTTCACACAGTCACATTATGGGGACTTGCCTTCCTAACAGGGACAAAATGCAAGTCCCCAAAACGTAAATCATTACATTTTAGGGTAAACACTTGGTTTATGGTGAGGGTTAGGCAAGTAGTCGTTATGGTTATGGTGAGGAAATTAATGTAAGTGTAATTTCCTCTGATTTGATGTAAACACGACTGTGTGTGTGTTTGTGTATGTGTGTGTGTGTGTGTGTGTGTGTGAAGTAAAGCAATAAAGGAAGATTTATGGACTACAGCAGGATGAGTGCACATCGACCTCCGCTGCTGGAGTTAAAAGGTCACAGAGAGGGACCTTGGCTGGGGAAAGACTGTGTGTGTGTGTGTGTGTGTGTGTGTGTGTGTGCATGTGTAGGTGAAGCAGAAAGTGAATTGGGCAGGGTTGTGAAGAGCAACGGGTATAGCCATTGACCTTGGAAGAACCGTGACATCACATCCTGTCTATTTGCCGCAGTCTGTTTCCTCTGGGGCGAGAGGGGCAACGCGTACACAGATACAAACCCTTGGTTTCCCATGCACACGCACACACGTACAAACTTCCAAAACAACGTCCTCTGGCAGAAGCAGCTGAGTCAGCCTTGAGGGCATTGCCCGGTGATACCTGCAGTATGTGTTATCAATCACTGTGATAAATAATCATTGACTGAGCTGCGGTCGGTGACACACAGTCCATCATAATTGTCTGGACGTGAGTTAGTAGGGTGTATCAAAGTTACAAAGGACACTGAGTGAAAACCCCTACAATTGACTTCAGTAAATTTAAGATAAAACTTTTAGATTGGGATCATAACAACTTCAAAAGAATAAAAACAATGGAATTTTGCATAAAAACAATGGAAAAAATACAAAATCTAAAGCTGAAAACCTGAAATACCTTTAGAGGGAAAGTGAAAGAGATTAGTGAGAAGAGGAAAATAGAAATAAAATGTCACACAAAAGAAGATTTGAGGAAGAAATGGTTGATATTCAAACATTTGTTTAAGTTTAACTTAAAAGTTCATTCTTGACCTTCGATGGGCCATGAAGTTTAACTCAGTTGATTCTCGACACAGCCGATCGGAAAGGCTTCATGTATTCCCTGGTCTGGCAAAATTCAGCAGCTCTTATCAAATGCAACAGTCCCATCACTCCTGGTTTCAATAGTAAACCACCATAAGAATGACAACTACCAACAAAAAACACTATATTCTAAGGAGACACGTTTAACATAAATCATAAAGTAACATTTGTATTTCAAACAAATAACAAACTTTTACAAAACTCTCTTCACCCTCATGCATCATGGGAATTCTGAGGGATGGATGTAGGATATTATGCATCTCCCCGGACTCACACAGTGTGCAGCGGTTTAGTTCCGGCGGCAACTCACACACCCTCAGAAGTGTTTCAGCAGCGGAGCGTACTGCCTGCCCCACGTTAATGACTTGTTTTTAATATGTCTTTTTGTACTTCTTCTACCTTCACAGCTCTCTGTGACCCGCTTTCATTTCTTGTCTTGACAGCTGCATCTACCAACTAGGGAGCATTTCAGAATAAGAGCGTTTTGCCTGCCAGATTTTGCATGTTTAGATTTTGTTGATTTGGTGATTAGTTCATGCTTTTTGTGCTTCTACTATGGTTAAGTAGGCTGCATAGTTGTTTCTTTTTTTGTCTGATTTAACTGTGTTTATTGTTGAATTGGTTTAAATGACTTGGTAGCAGGTGGGCCCCTTGGTGAAGCTCCGCCCCACTGTTTTGAGAGTCTAGCTCCGCCCCCGACATTAAGCAACTATTTTGGTTAAGAGTTGTGACAAAGCTATGTTGAAGTGGGACATTTTAAAGCTGAGGAATAAACTTTACTAGTAGAGTTGATAAATATAAATAAATATGAGATGACAGTAAATTTAAACTGAAAATACAACAAATATCTTAACAATAGTGATCATAGTCAAAGAACAAAGTCTTAATCCAGCAGATTTTCCTTTAAGTCTGGCCTGTTGGTTCAAAGAGTAAAATGTACAAGTCTTCTTTGCGATTACCTCATTGGTTTATGGTAATCATACCATTGCCTCAGCATGATTCTGTTACTAATTTGTTGTTGTTAAATGCTCCACGCAGCACCTTCAAACAGCCTTCGTGTATCTGTGCTGCTGCTGACCTCATTTTGACTGAAATGATGCGAGATTATCACTGAAGGGGAGTTTTAAGGGGATCTGAGGGGATTTTGTAGTTCAGAGACGAGTACAAATTAAGATAAAACTCATATTTGGGTCGAGAAGCTCACATAACACAAAGTCAGATGCTCGTACACAGCCAGCGGTGCTGCTGCAGAAAATTAATGACATCAAAGATTAGGAATCCTGCTTTGGGAAACAGCTTTTTAACTTCAACGTTGGACTGTCTGAAATCATGCCTTTTTCCCTTTTAAGGTGGATCTGAAAATGACTCAATCATTGGCAGCACGGCACATTAGATCATTGTGGTTATTAGATATTCCACACCATATTTAACCAATCTGGATTTGTTTACCGCTGGACTGTATTTAAACTGTTATTAATCAAGGAAAGTTATGCATATGTGGAATACACAACAGCCTGCTTTGCATTTATATACTTTTTCACTTTTGAGAACTCCATCGGCTAAATAAGTCTCCTCATGCCTGAAATGCCTTGCTCAAGGGAATAGTAGTTGATGAGTCAGGAGTGAGCTTTACTGAGCTTTCAAACTTGCATGTCCTCTAAACTGTGGCAGTTTAAATCTGCTGGATTAATTGTCCTGCATTTCTGGAAAATAAATGTTATGTTCACATTTTATATTAAGAAAAATTAATAATTTCCACCGTTCAGATTTGTTGAAGCATTTTTAGCATTGTGAATGTTACCCGGAATCCACGTTCTCATTTGCATGTGACGTAGGTGTGTGCCATGTCATATTATTCATGATAAAACCGACAACACGTTGATGCATTTATGCCATGATTTTGTACAGAACCAACACACATGGCGGAAATCACAAGTAATGCTGCTGTTGGTTCCACTGTAGAAGAGTTGGTTCAAAAAAAAGGACTGACTTTGGTAGCGTTTGATAGCATCAGCCTTCAAAGACAAAGAGCAGATTACATGTCGCACAATGAAGGACACATACACCCTCATTAGATTTATCGCAAGGCGAAACATGTCAGGGTCTGATTCAGCTGATATGAAAATGAGTGAAAGATCACAATATACCGTATGTTCATTTTGTGGTAATTAAAAGACATAAGAAAGGAAAAGAAAGATAATCTTATCAGTTTTCACAGATTGGGAGAGATGGAGTCAACTGGAAATGGTCACAATGAGATGAGGTTGTGTAAGGAAATTTAAACTTTAATACTGATCAGCCAGACTGTGTGCAGCAGTGACTCTCTCTCTCTGTCTTTTTCTCTGTTTTGATATCAGCCTTTTATTAAATCCTAGATATTAGTGAGTCATGTCTTATGTCCCTGACCACAGCTTTTATTTAGTTTTGTTATGTTTATGATCAATTTTCCATTTAAAGGATTAATATGCAGGAAAGGTTCACCTTGCTGTGAACACCTGCAGAGACTAACAGAGCTTCAATTAATTAAGTCTGGTTTTATTGAAGAGTTTTAGTGCCCAGTGGAGGTCTAAATGCTGCACCAGAGGCCATTTTACAATTAAACCAATGAACTTCTGGTTGAAACACTGGTTTCAAGTTTGACATTTTGTTGGCACCAATACAGTAAAATGTGGAAAAAAAACTTTTATTCAATGGACACAAAATATTAGAAATAAGCAATTGCAGTTGCATTTAAGCATTAGCCTACAATATCCATATAAACTGTGTATTACATTAACACACAAACGCACACGAGTAAACCCAACATGTAATGTCACTGAAATGCTTAGTCATTTATGCTTGTGTGTGTGTGTGTGTGTGTGTGTGTGTGTGCACCTGTTTGTGTGTGTGAATTTAAATGTGTCTCTGCCATTTCCCGCCAGCCTGAATCAGCTGTATCCATGGCAACCGTGGCATAATAATGGTTATTAATTCCAAAATTACAGACATTGTCTCCATGTGCCAGATTAGTAGAGGAAGCCAGTGTGTGTGTATATGTGTGGGTTCCCAATAGTGAGTCACGTTAAAAATCTACTTGTTCAACTAACCATCACAATCAAAGTGACGTAAATCTCTGAATCACTTATTAGCATAAAATTAGGTCTTTGTTCCTGTTAGCAAACAGGCTGAGTGTATACAGCTCCTCAGTTAGGCCCTGACTGACACACACACAAACACACACACACACACACACACACACACGCACTCATGCACACGCGCACACATGTGCACACAAAATCTATACATCTATATTCACAAAATGGCCATTTGGCATGTCAATTGTTTTGTTTGTGTTCAGTTCAGTGGAGCTTATTATCCATGGTGGCTGAGCCAGGTGGATTATCCCTGTGATTACACACACACACACACACACACACACACACCTCCTCATTACACTCAATTCCATTACTCCACCCTCTCACTTGTCCTCCATTTTGTGTGTGTAGGTGTGTGTGCGCGCGTAATGAAGGGAGATATGACAGAAGAAGAAAGAGGGAGAGAACGGAAAGCTCTGGGGAATAAGTGAGCGATGACAGGGGGAAAGGAGAGCAGGAAGCGATAGAGAGAGGTGGAAAGGAGGAAGTTTGTGTGATTGAGGGCATAAAGGATGAAATCAGGCGAGACGTGGAAAAAGAGAGGAAGGAAGAAGGGAAGTGATTTAGAGAAAGAGGGAGGCGGAGGATAAACGAGTGAAAGGAGGGAGGGCGAGGATGAATTGTGGCTCATGTCACTATAAATTACTTCTAGGGTCTAATAACTTTAGACAGCCAGGTCTCACTGTACAGGAGAGGAATATACACCCTTTTAGTGAATGTGTGTGTATTGATTTAGGAACTGTATTTGTGTGATAACATTTGCTTCAGATGAAACATCTGTCCGTTAATAAGCTGTCTCTCAAAATTATTGTCAGGGTTCTCCAAAGTGTTGTGCTTTTTACTTCAAGCTAGTACGACTGTAACATCTGTTGACATATTTGTCTTTGTTTTGTATTTTATTACATGTATAGTACATTTAAGGAAACAGAAAACCTTTATTGATTGTTGTGCTCTAATACTTTTTGAGGTGTCCTTAAAATAATGAAAGATTAAAGGAGAAGCTATATATTGCTATATAAGATAAGAACAAGCAATTCTTTATTTTGTTACTGTCAACATATCGCATGAAATGACCAAAATCAACTGATTGTATTTGTTAATGCTTTCTGACTCCCATACATTGTATTTGGCTCTCAGCCCAAAGCCCATTGTCCCTACTGAAGATGTAAATTTATTTTTATTTTTAAAAAAGCTAATTGGCTAAAACAGCTGGTCATTTTTAGCAAACGCTGCTAAAACAGGAGTAAATAATGCATTTGTTGGGGACTATGTTCAATGGCGGATTAACGCATATTTAGTGCATATGCAGTAGCAGGACGGTGTATGTGGGATTGAGTCAAAATAGTGTGTTTGTTTTGGATGAGCATATAGCGCTCTATGGTACAGTAAAATAAGATATGTCAGGCCTTGGATACAGACACAATACTTGTCAGTGGGTAGAAACATCAATTAATTTTTATCTTTGGTCTTTCAATGGAATTTAGTAAGACAGTAAGAAAAATAAACAATATCACAAGACTAATTTGAGTCCTGTGCATTTTCATGTTGTTTGTTCCCTATATCTGTTTTTTTTAGTTGTGTGAGGACTCTATTGCTACATACAGCATGCCTTTGTTTTGTCATTTTGGTTTTATTAAAGGTCATGAATCTAATGTCATGTAGAGCTGCAACTAACAGCATTATATTATATTATATATATATTATATTTATTATTGAATAATCTGCCATTTATTTTCTTGATTCATTGTTAGCTGTAAAATATTGAGGGATGTGACAGTTTCCCGTAGCCCAAGGTGACATCTTGAAATAGCGTGTTTTGTCCAAAAAACTGTCCAAAATCCAAATATTTTCAGTTTAATATCATATAATGCAGGAAAACAAATGACAAATATTGAAACAAAAGATTGCAGACAAAAGCTCATAAAATATCCATAAAGTTCTGTTTTAAAGCTTCAGGTAGCTGCCTCTTCACATAAAATGATCACATAAATCATTGATGCAGTTAGTGGCTTACTCAAGTCATTGTCTGTGTTTTATACCTGCTTCTCCTGCAGGGGGCAGCACTGAGCTGCAGGGAGGCCACTGGCTGCAGCAGTCAGAAGTGTATGCATGCATACACAAACACACCCATAAACACACATGTACGCACTCAATTTTCCACCAATTTAGCCACTTAGAGTCAATCTGATGTGCTATGAGGGAACATTCACGCCTGTGTCCAGAGCAGCGGGTACATTAATTAGCATTCTTCATCTTATTTAGCCAAAGTCTCCTTAAAATACTCAGATATCGTTATATGCCACAGCTGGGACTTCAAGTCCTTTCAAAAACCCTCTTCATGAGAGCTGCACTGCATTCTGCACAAGATCTTTAATGAATATGTTTACGCTTTTTTCTCCATATTTCACTAAGAAATGTCCCACATGTCCCGCATGGATCAAAGTTAATGGGCACTCAGGGGGAAAATGTGCCTTCAAGTCTGTGAAATGAAAAATTATAAGGCAGAAGTGGCCTTGATTTTTCATTTCATTCTTGAATTGTCAGACAGTTATGCATGAATGTGACTCTACCTTGTGTGACACCAATGGTTTTGTTAGGTGATTTGTGTCAGACACTGACAGGGGTTTGGATATAAACTAATAACATTTTGATCAATAAGCCAGGTAAACCTCCAATACAAAGTTGAATATTGACACATTTGAAGAGGTTTTTATAAGTTTTTTATAAATAATTTTTGGGACATTTTTACCTTTATTCTGATAGGGAACTTCAGAGAAAGAAAGCACAGCCCTGGCTTAATGGTGTGGTACCAGGGCACTCTGAGGTGTTATACATTTCAATAATATCACGCCCTCCATAAGACTTTGACTTATGTTTAACAGAAACAGAAACTGGAATCTTGTTACTTTTGGGCGGAGTGTGAGACTCCCATTAACAACAGCACAAATACGTATCGCATTAAGATTTTCCCAAAGACAGAAGTATGGGTCCAAATAAGCACTCTTGTTTTCCATGTTGTATTCTGGATAGGAAACTTGTAGCAGCATTGGTCAGAGAATAGCAGAGCACACTGCCAGTAGAAGAGGGAAAGTCAACTCTACATGAAACACTGCTGCAACAAAAGAATAACAAACACACCTGTACTAGAAACTTCACCATAGATGGTTGGAAGATAGATTTGTTGAAGAAGATGGCGCCATCCTTCTCTATTTACAGCAGTAGTGGAGAAAGTAGTGGGACGTGTGGTATACAATGGTATTTGAATTGAGGTGAATATGGGCCTTTAGTCCTGACATGCAATCTGTAATGAACTCATACAAGCTTAATGGATGCTACATGCACAGCAAGAAACTGAGGAGAGAAAAAGTGAACGCATGTTTGGTAAAAAGACCCAAACAGCCAGCAAGACAAAAAATACAGATATATTCAGACTATTGGACGAACCCAGGCTTATACCAGTAAATATCTGACCAAATCAGACAAAAAACACCAAAATATATTGGACCAAACCATTCACCAAAAAAACACGGAAAATATCGGACCAAACCAGGGTTAAAACACAATTGAATAATAGACTAAAACAAGACTTAATCACCTGTAAATACGGGACCGAACCAGGTCTAAAACACCAATAATATTGAACCAAACCCGGGTTAACAACATCACTAAGTACTGGACCAAACTATGGCTAAAACACCAGTAACTTTTGGTTTAAACGCTTATCAATGGTGAATGCAAAAGCTTTTGATCCGATGTCATTATACAGATAATGTATCAGTTACAGATGAGTAAGTGGGACATTAGTGGTAAAGTTCAAACGTTTTTGTGCCAATATGCATCACAAATCTAATCTGACATACTCCTCACACTTGTCCTTTCCTGACTCACCGTGCGTCACCATTGGTCAATCATAGCAGGAAGAAACCCGCGGCTTCCTGTGTACCTTTCGTGCCACAACACCTCAGATTCACACTCAGCTAATTGCTCATTCAGCCACCAGGGTGAGTAGGCTGCTCTGGCACGGGCAGAGTCACAAAAAATGTTAAATGATTACAACTTTATGCAGCTTTAAACAACAATGTGACTCAGATTAAATTAGATTGGCAACGTCAAAAGGTTGTTGTGTGCTACTTTTTGTTGCTTAATCCACCTCAATTTTCATTAACTGATTTTTGTCCCACTGGTTTATGGACTAGATGTTCACTAAAGCCCACCAGTCAAAATCAAAAAGTCAGTTTTATCTACAAATGCAAAACTTAAGTTATCATTTGGCTGTAAAGGTCTTATCTAATAAAATTGATTAATATCAACAGAAATGTAGTGAAAAAATGTGAAAAGGCACTATTACCCCTAACCTTAAACATAGGGTTAGGTATTATTTGAAATGTTTATATACAATACTTAAGTCTAGGTACAGATGCTAACCAATACTTTTAATATCTTAGCCTTAGAAATTTAGACAACCATACAAGAACTCTGCTTATAGAATAGTGTAGAAGTAGATAATATAATAGTGTAAAAATTGTTTTGTAAAATTGGAAATATAAATATTTTGATCAGAAACAGCCTGATCAAATAATAAGTGAAGAAGAGTATAAGTCTGAGCAACATTCAGCGCCAGCACTGTAAAGTTTTGTAAAGATACTCTGTCCTACAGATACTTCGGTTGGTACAAAAAAGTATAGAGATATCCAGATTTTAGCACGTATTTTCTGAATTTTCACTCAGTTATAGGTTCTGGTGCTTTATCACCTTGATAGCAAAGACTCTCACAGTTCAGTTATATTATCTACACGACCTTTGTTGTTACTCAGTGGTTACAACAAGGGTCAGTAAGGATAATGTCATAGCGCAGGAAGCCTGGTTCATTTCGGTAACGATACCCAGAAGGACGACTAATGTTCGGTTATGGGTCTCAGTGTCGTCAGTAAATCTAGTTTACTGCACGGCTTGCATTAACTGGGACAAAGCACAAGGCCTGCACACACACACACACACACACACACACACACACACACACACACACACACACACACACACACACTTTGTTTTAGCCAGGCTTTTCAGTTTGCAGTGACAGTGTTATTTAAGATGAGCATAAATGAGTCTGCTGAGCACTGGGCTAGTGCTAACAGTGCCTCATAAGCCCATCATTCACAAATGTGCGCGCGCATGCACACACACACACACACACATTTTTTCCTCTATCCCTGTGGGGACATCTCAATGACATAATGCCTTTTCTAGACCCTTACCTTAACCTTAACCATCACAACTACATGCCTAACCCTAACCTTACCCTTAACCTGATTGTAACCTGAAACCTAAAACCAACCTTCAAAAACCAGGTCAGCACTTGGCATACGCCAGTAGCTCCTGGCCTGTCAACCACATGACATTTCCTCACAAGTGTGTGAAAGATGCACAGATGTATTTTTAGCAGGCATACACAAAATCTGTGAGAGTACATGGGCGATGAAATATGAGCAATGGGTAACTTGCGTTCATTCATTCGTGTGTGTGCATGTGCGTGTGTGCGTCTGTCGATAACAGCTTGTCCAAATCTGTGTCCACTCTGCTGACACTCCTACTCACACAGAGGGGGATGAATTAGTAATGGGCCTTAGAGGAAAATAAGTTCATGCAACACCTCGCTAATGCATGTGTGTGTTTGCGAATGTGTGTCAGTATAGAGTAGGTGTATTGCGAAACTTTTTGTCTATTTTCTGCACTTTTGTTTGTTTGTAGTGTTTGTGCATGTAAGCTTTGTATGTAGCATGGACACCATACAGTGTGGACTGTCAAACTTGTTCACGCTTGAATATGTTGGAGATCGAAAAGTTTGTGTGTGTGTGTCTTCAAGAGGATGTGCGTATGTGTGTGTGTGCGTGTGTGTGCCATTTCTCTCCCTGTTGTGACAGTGGGCGGCAGAAGAAAGTATCACTCCTGTGTTTTCTCTGTGTCAGCTGGAAGTATCGCCGGGCATTTCTATCCTCTCTCACCTCTCTTGTTTTCCTCAGTCTCTCTTCCTTTCTGTCAGGGTGTATTGAGAGCGGGGAGGTCAATGGGTGCGCTCCCTCATCACCAGGATAAATTTTGTGACTGACTTTGTAGGTCCCACTCAGCTCCAAACCATGCATGTTATGATGCTTTGAAGATATTAAAACCATTCCTCAAAGTCAGTTTTTCCAAAACTTTTTTTTCCAGTCTTGAATTTGATTCCAATAATATCATCAAGAACATTTACTGCATTTCACACACTTTTCTCATTAGGTTCCGTCCTGGTTCCAGACCTCTGACTCGCTGCCCACATCTCAATCAGACCTTTGTAGGCGGAATTAAGAATGGGGACTCCATCTGTCGGTGGTTTTTCTTCTGCCGTGCAAATCACAAAACGTTGCCCAAACTGCCTGAGTTTTAGACACAAAAAACATGAGGCTCTACACTGGTAGTGAACTTGAGCGCAAGATAGGCTTCTTCGTATTTTGGATGTGAAGTGTTTGCTTGATGAGCATCACCTGCTTTGCTTTTCCCTGTCAAAAGTCTGTCCATCTTGTACTCAACATGTTGTTTTGCTGTCTGAACAAATATATAAAATGCTAAACTGTCACCATTTAAGCACTCAGACTTACTTATCGTGCCCAAATTATTATTCTTCATTTTCATTCCACAGAGACATTTATTCCTTTGCTGTATTGTTAACGAGTAACTACACCCAGGCTGACAATTTTACTTTTGGTAAGAGATGAATATAATTGCTGACGTAATCTGCACTCTGCGCATGCGTTGGCGTCTGTAGCCACCTGTCGGAAGCTCCGTCTTAAACCGGACTCTTATCCAGTTTTAATCCACTCTTTTTTCGTTACATTTTTTATATACTTTTTATTTAACTTAACTTTATTTAAGTTTTACGTGGGTTAAGGATTTTAGTCATCCGACATGGATTTTAAGATAGATGACCGTAAAAACGCGATCAACGCTACTGATCGCAACAAAGCTCCGGTGACTATGCTAGCTGAGATAACTCTGCCCCATGAGGACTGCTCACTCCTTAAGACAGCGAACAAGAAGATTGCTGACCTTATGGAAGACATCCGACAACTTTCAGAGGAACTCAAAGAGAAAGATTCCCTGCTGACTGGCTTTATGGATGTGGCTTCAGTACAAGCCAAACAGATTGTTTCTCTTAGCGCAACCGCTAACATCCAGGACACCGTGTTTTGGGACCCCTCTAGTCTTCCAAGGCTTTCATCCTGCTCGACTCCGAAGCATCAGTCAACCTGGGCTGAAGTGGTGGTCCGTGGCTGCAAGAGAGGCTCGGATGGGGCTGCCTCTCCTCCGCACATCGGCCTCTCCAACC
>NC_060161.1:27992139-27993023 GCF_021292245.1 Micropterus dolomieu | reverse complement strand
ACACTCCGGTCCATCCAGCGGAAGCACCTGCGGCTTCGAGTCTCCCTGATACGGATCTCTTTCGGCGCACAGTGCCTGCCGACACTGTTGCATCTCCTTCACCGGCTACATCTCCTGCACTGGGCCGCCGGTCTGCCGCCGGACCTGATCGTCCGCTTCCCGACGTAGGATCCTGAAGGAGGCTGTGCTCAGACGCTCCGGAGGCCGTCTCCACCCTGCACCGTCGGGTAGCCCTTCTCTCAGGTCTGTTACTGCTACTCCAACACAACACTCAACAGCTCACACACTCCATCCTCAGTCCGCACGCAGTGTTGAAGCAGATTCTGCTCAGTCCTGCTCTGGAACCACACAACCGGCATCTCCTCGTCCTCTTTTCTCCCCAACCACACTAATAATTGGTGACTCCATAACCAGAAACCTCCGTTTCTTTAACGCTACCACTCGCTGCTTCCCCGGTGTCACCACAGCTGACATTTTAAAAAAACTCCAGGACCTAATGCTGTCGCTCCCGTCCTCCATCACAAGAGTGATAGTCCATGTCGGAACAAATGACACAGCTCTTCAGCAGTCTGAGCTGACAAAATTAGATTTTAACCGTCTTCTTAACTTTTTAAAGCAGTGTGGAAAGTCCGTTTTTATCTCTGGTCCCATTCCCACAGTCGGTCGCGGTGCTGGCCGCTTCAGTAGACTCCTCGGCCTCCACGACTGGCTCCAGTCCGCCTGCAGGGCTCACCGTGTGTTTTATGTGGATAATTTTAATATTTTCTGGCAAAGAATGTCTCTTTTTAAGACAGACGGACTTCACCCAAACAAACGGGGCTCAGAAATGTTAGCTGCGCACATACAGCATGCGGTGCGGTCCACACATGACTTACGTGAATGAC
>NC_060161.1:27990463-27992039 GCF_021292245.1 Micropterus dolomieu | reverse complement strand
GTCATCGGGTCTCAGCAGATGGCAAATCAAATACTGCCATCTGCTGGTTCCCTAGTAAATCACATTAAGCCTGTGGCAAAGAACCTTGGTGTTTGGTTTGATAGTAATTTAAATTTCGAACAGCACACCACAAAGCTTGTTCAATCATGTTTTTATCAACTTAGAAATATAGCTAAAATTCGATCTATGTTAACTTTTAAGGACACCGAGACCATCTTACACGCCTTCATCTCATCACGCCTGGATTATTGCAACAGCCTTTTCACCTGTTTAACCCAAAAATCTATTGATCGACTCCAGACTGTCCAGAACTCAGCTGCCAGGCTTTTAACCAGAGCAAAGAAATATGACCACATTACTCCTATTTTAGCTTCATTACACTGGCTCCCAGTATGTTTTAGAATTGACTTTAAAATTCTATTGATCACTTTTAAAGCTCTTCATGGCCTCTCGCCTTGTTATATTTCTGAACTTTTAGTCCCATATGCACCAGCACGTACCTTGAGATCCTCGGGCAGAGGTCTGTTGTTTGTTCCAGAGTCTCGACTGAAAACTAAAGGGGACAGAGCGTTTGCTGTCAGGGCCCCGAGGCTCTGGAACAGCCTGCCCAAAGAAATCAAGGCGGCTGAGTCAGTGAACTCTTTTAAGTCCCTTCTTAAAACATACTTTTATAGGAGAGCTTTTCCCGATCTTATTTGACTTTATTTTATCCCTTTTTATTTTATTGTATATTACTAATTTTATATAAAATTTTCATGCTATTATCTTTTTTTTTTTTTTTTTTTTTTATTATTCTTTACACTTGTTAAAGCACTTTGTAACTTGTTTTTGAAAAGTGCTCTACAAATAAGGATTATTATTATTATTATAATATGGCGCATGTACCTAAGAATCATTGTTTTTGATATTTACTGATTTGGCTTAAAAGCCAAAGAAGAAGGTTGATTTTAAGTCCTTCATAGTAATTTAAAACACACTTTGAAAACACAAATTTGCAACTCCTTTGGTATTTTTGACTCTAATGTAAACTGGGATATTTGTAAATGTTCCGTACTTGTATAGCGCCTTTCTAGTCTTTTCGACTACTCAAAGCGCTTTTACACTACATCTGCATTCACACACATTCATACACTGAGACTAAGTGCTCAAATGGAAACTAACATTCACACTCACTCATACACTGGCGGAATAGTGTCTTGCCCAAGGACACTTCGACATGCAACCAGGGGGAGCCAGGGATTGAACCGCCAACCTTCTGATTAACGGCCAACCCGCTCTGCCTCCTGAGCCACAGCCGCCCACAATTATTAATTGTTATACAATTATTAATCATATCTGTGACTTTCTCCAATCCAGGATTCACTGATGACTTAAAATTGTCGCTATTATGCTCAACAGAAATTGGACATGACATGATGGTGAACAAGCATGTTGGCTTCATTGGAATTGAACCAGTGATCTTGAACTTGGCATTCATGCTCTGAACACAAACAATCCACTGCAATGCATTTCTCTGCAGAACCACCTTTTCTCTTTTACTCGAAAAAGACCCCCCCCCCCCCCCCCCCCCCCCCCC
>NC_060161.1:27975382-27990443 GCF_021292245.1 Micropterus dolomieu | reverse complement strand
ACAAAAAAAGCCCCCCCCCCCCCCCAACACCCCCTTAAATTTGTCCAGTGATACCCAGAGGCTTGTGTCTCTCCTCCATCTTCTTTCCTTTTCATGCCACCATGGTTACATAAGGGAGGAAGGAAAAAGAGTGGCGGAGGCTCTGTGCTCTGTATAAATGGGTGCCTGTGCTTCGCTGCTGCTCAAGTTTTAATCAAGAATTAATTGAGAACCTCAAAGGAAACAAGCCCCCCCGAAGACTCCTCTGTCTCTTGTATCCGTCAAAACAGTCTGTGCCATCCGCTCCCAGGTTTGAAAGCATGTTGAGGTCAGAAAATTAAGTCAGCTAAGTTAGTTAACTTTTTAGTGAGAAGTGTCCAGCGTTCCTCACTCAACTTTTTGACTGTTACGAGTACACCATCCAGGTAATAATTGTCACTCAAAATATCAAGCGTAAGTATGAAAGAATGCATATTGAGGCACAGCATGTGAGTCACTATCTGTTTTTTTGGTAACATTTTTGCTTCTGTCAATACCTCTGAGACTGTAAGTCGCTAGCTTAATTGTCTGACTTTTTAGGTTCTGCAAATACTGCTCAGACTGTGAGTCAGCTTCTACTGTCCTTTTTTCTAACATAAACACCCCTCAAAAGGAGTGTATTTCTTCAGGACCTTCTCCCTGATTGGCACATCATGGCCAGTGCACTGAATTTTCTCTTCTTTTCAACTTTGAAGGTTGTCTTCTTTCATGATTTTGTGTCAAGTGACAGGTTGACTTCTTCTTATGTCTTAGCTGTCATGGCTGACGAAGAGGAACTTACTGAGGAAGAGAAGTTCACAGTTCTGTCATTTATGCTGCATTCACGTGCTCCTCTAGTGGTGCCATTTCCCGAGTTGGGAAGTCATTCTTACCACTTTGATGTGTTCATGAGCTTTAAGTGATAATGTGGAAACAACATGGACATTTCTGGAAAGCGTATAAGCTTAATCTATGGTCTTCCTGATGTACAGTTTTTTGGAGCTACCCTTTGGTTTCTAATGCCATTGCACTGCAGCAGTGGTGGTGTGTATTAGATTTCAGCCTGAATCCTGTGAGGCTTCCTGTGAAAAATCTTGTTAGATAGCTGTTGTACTGATGTGCAGTGAGAACAGTGAAAAATCCTAAGCACACAGTCACAGAAACAGGGATGTCTCAAAGGTATGACAGCCACTAAGGTAGTTAATACTCCCTCCCCCTTCCTCCCTATCTCTGTCTCTGTCTCTCTTTTTCTAGATGGTGTATTTACAGTAATTTGTGCCACATTTTCAAAAACTCCTGAGGCTTGTGTGACTTACTCACACAGAAGCACACTCACCCACACAAGATAATATATTTAACTTTTTGAAGTCCCGCATCTTAAAAAAACTGTATTTGATTCAGCAACTGCAAAGCCAGAGTAGTTATGTGTCCAGTCCATGGTGGGGCACAGGCACGGCTAATGTTTAAGATATATCTTTACAACCCTTTTAGTTTACGTATGTGTTTGGAACTGCTGTATAATGAAAACAATACCATGTTTTTAGCTGTGACTTTGGTGCTACCGATCACACGTGATTACCACCTTTGACCTTTTAGTGTCAGCATAGTATCCAAAATTTGTCCTCAGGCATTTGTAAGAAATTACTGACATTACATTAACCTCTTAAATCCTAGCCCTGTCCCCAGGAAAAACGTCCAAAATTAATCAGGAATAGCTTCTCAACCATAAGGCTTATATGTATATTTCTGGTCTTCTTTCGATAGGTGAGATGCTAAAGAGTTTGTCTTGACATTTTGCCTACATTACATTACTTAAGCTGTGTTTCCAGTCCCCAGATCTCTTTTCAAGGAACTAAAAGGTTCCTTCAGCCCATTGTTGTGTGCGTTTCCACCATGGTGTAAAGACCTGCGAAGATTAGGCAAATTAACCAGCTGACATAGCCTTACAAAGTAATGGACTGGCATCACTCTTTATTAACCACTAACCATGAGCAAAATTTGTAAACGAATATCAGATTTGATTGGAATATAATGAAAAACTAAAAATTTAATAACAAACTGGACAAAACCATCAAGTTCATAAAATAACTCCAGCACAGAGAAACCAACACAAGAATAAAATTGCGACAGTTTGGAAGGTTATTAAAACATTTCAGCAGACAAGAGCTGCAGTTCAGCTGCAGGACTCACGTCTGTGTTCCAGAAATTCACTGCAAGGCAAGCCCCACCCCCTGAAAGTACCGGTACTTTCGGAAAGTACAACCCTCTGAGTAGGGACTTTTTGGGGGGTAAAATAAAGCTCCTACAACTACATTTAGACCCTGGTCCCTGCGGTGGAGTTCCTCCAAAAATTCCTAGTTTCAGGATATAGTTCCTTAGGTGGAAACGCGGCTATAGGCTGTATTCGGAACTACCTACTACATACCGCCGACCGCGGTAGCCTATGCAGAATAAATCGTAGGTATTGCAGTAAATATAAGTACCACTTATAACATTTTTTTAACATTTCATTTAATCTTGTTTAAGGGGAACAAGGCTACAGCTGATCTGTAACAAATGTAACGTTTGACCTATAGCTACCAAAATTTGTCCTACTACCCATAACAAAAACATAACCCTTATTAAGCCTCCTAAGTTAATGTTGGAAATCTCTAAGACAGCAGCGTTAACCTTAGCGAGCTGTCAGTAAGAAAACACAACAAAATACATAACTTAAATCTAATGTTATATTTTTGGGACAAATCAGTTGTATTCCTCCTTGCCTACCACTGACACAGGGATGCTGCACCAGTTGTAGAGACTGCCTGATTAAAATAAGATGACAAAAGTCAGCATCAGTACAACATCCTCACATCCTTTTGTTTGCATTCTGCATACTACATTTAGGCCAAATTAGTAGGCAGTGTAGAATAAAGCCTTACTGTACTGTATACCTGAACACATCATCTGCTTCACGATTTTTATGTAGCTGTAGAAAACCTGAAGTGCTTTGCTTTTACTAAGGCTGGAACATCTTATTTTTTCAGTTCCCGGTTTAGGTACTTACTCCGCTCTGAGCGATCTTAAGAGTGCTGCCTTTTTTATTGTATACAATGACAAAAGGAAGCCAGCGTTTTGAAAAGATGTTCCCAGTGAGCGCTCAACTTAGTCACATTTTAAGGTATGGGACAAAATATCTCTACATGCTTGGAGGTTTTTCTCATTGGTGGTATTTCTCATTTTCCCCATCTATTTGACCCAGTAGTCTGCTAACACAATGTAAGGATTTGCACTGAATCTCTCGTCTGTATGGTATTTACCTGCTTTCATTACACCATCACAAAGAGTTACTTAACATGCTCAAGTTATGAAGAAACCAAAAAGTAATTGATGTGGCCACCTTACAGTTGCAATTAAGCATCCTGGTTTGTACACTTATACAGCGTAGATCGTGCCACAAACTGCAAACATCAAAGTACCACAGTTTGCTTAAATGTTGTACCAAAATATGTCTTATTAATAAATATCAGTAGATATTCAAATGCTGAAAACAGCTGAAAATTTATTTTGAACATATGTTATTTATATTAGTTGTTTTGAATGTAGGATTTAAAGAAATGGTCACAACAACAAATACATTACTGCAGGTGCAAAAGTTTGTTTTCCTGCTTGAAATACTGTAGACTGAAAAATGGAAAAACACAAGTATAATCTGCTGGTTGAGCCTCCACTTCAAACTCAAGGTCTCTAATGGGAGATTTAGTTTGCAGCCAGACCCACAACACAATACGTACATCCAGTAAACTCAGATTAGCTTAAGAAAGAAACAATGCAACAGAAGGTGCTGTAGACTTACTCAAAATTAGTGTATTTAAGGCTCCAAATGGAGAGAAAAAAGTAAAATAGCATAGGCTCCATGGTGACAATATATGTCTATTCTACAGTACGTTATAAATCATGCATGATTGCCTTTTATCTCTTCTCTGCGGCTGATGCTAACTGACGTGCACTTCTGTATCATAAACAGTGGCTCTCTCTGGTGGGAGCCGATTCTGTGAAAGCAGCTTAGGAAGATGAAGCCGGTAGCTGGGAGGGTGAAATTGTGATTCCATACAGTACGGCGGGTTTTATGAGAGGAGACGGCTGCTTCAGAGCGAACAAGACGTGATAGTGCCGGCGGATCCACTGCAGAGTAACTGTCTCCACGTCCGTCTGCTGGGAACTGAGTGTTCTTAAAATTGAAACTTTTTTTTCAGTAGTTTCTATGCATTCCCCTCAGAGATACTTCCCCCAAACATGTCGGAGTCCGTATATTTAGAGTTTTTGGTATTTAGCTGAGGAACCAAAGCAGTTTATTGAGCAGTAGTTGGTGCGTCAGTGTCTCAGGAACACTCTGAGATGGACAAATACTGTATTTCCTGTAGCAGGAATTGACATTTCTGTTACAGGAAAATCAATCCTAGCCGAAGGGGAGATCATCCTGCCTTTGTCACCGGTGATCTGTGAAGTGCTTTGGAAGATCTTTTAATGTTACACTGGAGAAAAACATGAAGTAAACTGAAGCCTGAGAGATAACAAGGTTCATTATATCATCATATAAAGACAGTGAGGTGTAAGTAAGTAATGATGTCTGGTTTACACCACGTTTGAATGATATCTAGAGATGGATAATTTAGTCAGGTTTACTCGTTTAAATTTTACTTGTACAGTCATGTGTGTTTGACGTACAAAGCAGTTGGAAGTTGTTAGTGAGTACAATTACGTGCACATTAGAATCTTGTTTATTTTTTTTTTTTTTGGGATGTGACATTTAAGTGAAACATACTGTTGATGCTTTTGATAAAACAGTAGAGAGTGAAAGTTACCGTGCAGTGTAAGATATTAATCAAAAGCCTGAAATTTGATTTAATAAAAAAGGCAGCGGCAAACAGAAAAATCTTCAGCTTTGATTTAAAAGAAGTGACAGGGAGTTCTGGGAGTTTGTTCCACATACAGAATATGGTGCACAAAAACTGAAAGATGCCTCCTAAAGTAGATTTTGATGACAGACTCCTGCTTTTGGCATGTAAATAAATAGAAGCTAATGTTGTCCTATTTATAGTTTTTTGTTAAATCTGTTCAGCTAGGTGAACACAAGATGCTCAGTTTCACTATTAAATTAGTGATTTTGTGGGATTGTTAATTATCAATGTAAGCTTGGTGAGTGGGAATAAACTGACACACAAGCAGCAATGCTGGTTACCTTGACTTACTCCACTACCTCCCACTTGACACTGCATGGCCACGTGACCGTCAGAACTAATAATGTGAATGATTTAAGTGTCTTGTGTTCTCGCTCAGAAAGTTTGTGCGTTTCTTTCAAAACGCCTGACAGCTCAGTTGGACAGCAACCGCTGTCACATTTGGGATTTCCTGTGTTTGTTAGTCATGTTTTATCAGCTGCTGGAAGTGTCAAATTATTTCATCACCGCTGATTCAAGGCAGCGCCTCATTCATGTCGACGTTGAATGGCCATTTGCGATCGCTCGGGATGATTTGTTTTGATTGTCTGTTTGTGTTGGAGGTTTGATAGTGACAGGGGCCAACATTTCCTTCCCTTCTTCTTAATCCTCGCCCCCCCCTTTTTTTAAATCACACAAACTCCCTCCTTTCTGCCTTCATTCCTCTGTTCTCCTCCCTTTAAATGTCATCGCCCTTTCCCTCCTCCTCCTTCTCTTGTTCTTCTTTCTCTCCCTACTGCCACAATCACAATTTGTCTCTTTTTTCCCCTGTCATACCTCCCTGCCCTAATCCCTCCTTCTCTCCCTACCTCCCTCCCTCTATCTCCTCCCATGACTTTCCCTCTATCTTCCTCCCACTCTTTTCCCCTCCTAATTAAGTGCTCCCTCTCTCTGATTCCCCTCCAAATCTGTTCTCTACCTCTCTCCCAGTCCATCCTTCCCTCATTTTCTCTCTAATCCCTGTTTCTTTTTTTCACCCTCCCTCCTTCCCTCCCTCCTTCCTTCCTCAGTCCTTGTTCTCCCTGACAACACACTGCATTATGTAATCTACGTCTCTGGGTATTAGTTATGCAAATTCATACATTTTTATTTACGTGTGATTTTTCTCTCTCTCTTCCTCCTCTCCCATCCCTTCTTTTCACCTTCTCTATCCCTCTCTTTTTTCCATTTCCCCCAAATCTTCCACATCTAATTTCTTAACTCACTCCCCTAATCATTCTTCTCTTTTGTCCCCCTCCCCTCCTCCTTTCTCTCCACCTTTTTACGTTTTTCCCTCCTTTCTCTCTTTCATCCCCTCTCTCGCCATCCACCTTGTTGCCCCTTTTCTTCCTTCCCTCCTTGCCTCTCATGTCCTTCTTCTTCCTTTTCTCTCCTCTATTTTTCTCCTTCTTTTTTTCCCAACTCGCTCTCAATAATCTTATTTCCATCCCTCTCATACCCTCCCCTCTCTCCTCCCTCCGTCCATCACTTCCTCAACATTTTCCCTCCATCTTCTCTCTCTCTTTCCTCCCTCTCCCTCCAGCCACCAGCGGTCTAGAGGCGGAGAGCGGCAGGCGCGGCGGCAGCAGCAGCATCAGCAGCCACAACGACGGCAACCATAGCAGCAGCGCCGGCGGAGGTGGAGGTAGCAGCAGCAGCAGCAGCGGCGCGGCCCACTTCAGGTCTCCATGGCAACAGAGCGTGAACGTGTTCGGCTCGTGGAGCAGGCCGGAGTGTGTCGAGGAGCTGCACCAGCAGGCGCAGCTCAACCTCCAGAGCCTGCTGCAAGGTAAGGATGGATGGAGAGGAAGAGAGAGGGGAGCACTGAATGGATGGAAGCAGTGTGTGTGTGTGTGTGTGTGTGTATGTGTGTGTGTGTGTGTGTGGGTGCTGTGTTTGAGTGGGTGGGAAAGGTGTGGAGGCAGAAGCGGAGGCGGGTGGGAAAGTGTTTACATGCGTGTGTGGCGCTGGACTGCGTTGATATGGGTGTGTGTTGGACGCCTTAAAGGTGAATGTGTGTGTGTGTGTGTTAGCATGCAGAAATGCAGTGTGCGTTTTAATTTCCCTTGCTACCTGGTGTTTATATTGTACTGAAGGGTGTGTGTGCATGTAAGCTCATGGGGACACTGTTGATGGTGTGTATTGGATTCACCTTGCAGCGTTGTTATTTAAGGTAGAATTTGGGATTTTGTGTATTGGACAGGATGAACACTGTTGATATATGTGATTGTGTGTGTGTGTCGACTGAGGGTTATATGTCTGCAATGTGTGTGTGTAGAAAGAGGCATTCAAAGACATCTGTTTACATTTTACTTAGTAGTCAGTGGTTGTAACTCTGCCTTGTTTTTGTTTTTTAAGGTGGAACGCCGTCATTCTCATTTTAATATCAACCTCTTGTTTGTTGTGTGTGTGTGTGTGTTTATGCAAATTAGCACTCAAGGGAACTAGGGTTTCCATTTGTTCTCAGGTAACACTGTCTCTCTTGCTTTTGCTCTCTGCTAGTTGTCTTTCTCTCTTTCTGTCAGTGTGACTCATGCTGTCTCGCCCTTTGCCCAGCTCTTCCATTAAAACGATCACTGTGGGTTTTTAGTTGAATGAACCATGAATGGCACGACAAGTTTTAACAAACACCTGAGGTGAATGAATTAACAAATGAATGTCTTAACACATTGTGTGTTTAGATTATGCTGATTATCTTCAACTTTAAAGGAGGATGCTGGATTAATTTTTCTTACTGTTGAAAAATTCCATGAAACAATTAAATTCAACAAAGTGTTCGTCTATCTCTTAATACTTCCCTAACCTGTGGCACTCAGCCCCAAGCCCATCGTCTCCCGCTGATAATGAAAATCTTTAAAGACAGGTCTTTATAGTTTCAGTAATTGGCCAAAACTTCTGGCCATTGTAGTTTTTTATAAACATTAATCAAACAGCCCTGCAATGGACTGGCGACCTGTCTAGGGTGTAGCCCGGCTTTCGCCTGATGTCAGCTGGGATTGGCTCCAGCCCCCTGTGACCCTGTACGCAAGATAAGCGGTTGACGATGGATGGATGGATGGATGGATGGATGGATGGGTAAACAGTACATTTGTTTACTTGTCTACTTTAATCTGTGGATTAATACACAATTGATGCTGTAGATACTATTGATAGTATTGGGACAGTGCACATAGGATTTGATAATGAGGCTTCTGAATGGGTCTCAATTAAATCAATTTTTGTTTTTTGCACAACGTATACAGCGTTGATTTATTGAGTTATTACAATGTCGGACAGTTATTTAGATGATATCTGGCTACATTAGCTGCCTCTGGTCGTGATAGTTGTACACACTGTGGCTGATAGTATAACTATTCACATCACATGCCAGAAGGCTCTGACTTACTTATTGGGAACAATAGCGGTAACACTTCACCTTATTTGTGCTCACCATATTTGTTGACAAGATAATATCTTGAGAGGTGAATTGACAGTGTGCAGATTCTACCTACGTACTTCTTCAGTCTGCTCCTGCCTCTCAGCTGGGTAGATAGCCAGCTGTCTGTAGATATCAGGCTGATGTCCTGTCAGTTGGAGCAGGTGAGTTAGTGAGCAGACTTTCAGGTTCTGCGCTGTCTGCACTAATCGTTAAAAGTAGATGTCTGTACTCTGCTTTTTATGGCTCTTTGTGACAATATGCACGGTAGCATTAGAAGTGGTCAGTCACGTTTTGGTTTCAGAAAGTAGTTGATTAAAATTGTGAATCATCCACAACCTTGGGGGAAAGAAATAATCTCCTGCATTTATGTGTTTTTAATAGTCTTTAGATAAAAGAGGTCTATGGCACAGAAGAATGAATGCGAATTAGAGAATGAATGCCGTGCCAGGCTTTGGCTTCACAAGCTACTAGCGGGATCAATTCATCATTGGTTTTCGTTTTTTCAGGGGATCTGTTGACAATAATAAAATATAGTATCTAACCGAACTCATCCTTAAAAAAGTACAAAACAAAATCCTAAAATAGAGCGTTATGGATACCTGTTTTACTTCTTCTCTGTGTATATACAATGTGTAGCTACAGCTTATACAGTACGGTATGTCGCCTGCTACATCTTTCTCTATCTCTTCTCCCTTTTTTTTCTCCACTTCCACATCTTTATAATGCACGTGTGAGTGTTTATGTGTGTATTAAGCACGTTATTGTCTCAGACGAGCTGGCATCTTGCGTATGATAAAAATAAGATGGATGAATGCAGTCGTGGGTGGACGACAGCAACGAGCGTGTGCATGTGTGTGAGAAAGAGACCAGTGAGCATGTGTGTGTGGCCATTCATCTTTTCTGTCGTCTGTGTTAATTTATGTCACTTGGTGTTTATGTGTTCATTGCTGCCTGTGTGTGTGTGTGTGTGCTTCCTGCTTTCATGAACAGTATGACCATGTGTGTGCCCCCCTGTGTATGTTTTCAGTTTGTATACCAGTGTCCATTTGTGATGTGTGTGTCCATCTGTTTGTGTGTGTGTTATATAACACTGAAGCAACCAGCTGTACTCTCTCTGTGGCCAGCCTCACCGTCAGTCTCCCACTGGCCCCAGCTCGGTAAAATATTCATACTCTTTCCCGCTCCTCAACACTCTGCCCTCCATATTTATGAAGCTGGCTGTTGTCCTCCGGTGTTAGACGGATCTGCTGCGTTTTCGACAGAGATTCAGGCCCCCTATACCCCAACGAGATTTGTGTGAGATTTATGTCACTAAGTGAACAGCAGTGAAATCCGGCCAGTGTTCCCTCTCACCATCAACACCCCGACATAGAAGGATTAGCATACAGGCGCTTCATATGATGGACTGTGTTGCGACCGTTTCATTCCTGATTGGATTCCTCATGAGTGCAAATTTACTTCAATGAGCGAATTTGATTTAATATGTCAGCCTTCCTTTATAGTTAGTCCCATTCTGATTTTGACCACTTAAATTCAACAAGTCCTCCAAACTAAAAGGAAAAATATGTTGCACCTCATCGCCTTTATAAATCACACCAGTTAGTGTTTTCTGATTGACAGGATGACTATCCAAAAACTTTTCACATGGTCTATTCCTGATCTGCCACTGCTATGATTAAGTAAGTATTGATTGGTAGAAAAAGATCATAATTTGGGTTAAAAACAGCAACCTCATAATGGTTAGGGAACCTTCATCCTCGCAGCCGAAAGAATAACTACCTGGATGAGGTTAGGGAAAGATCATGTTTTGGGTTTAGAACTCTGTGGCTCTAAAACAACATCGCGCTATTTCCGCCTTTGCTCCTGACAGACAGGAATCCCACTTCACACGGTCGCTAAAGGTCCTTGTCAGGTTAACATAAACATATGTTGTATTTAGGCTTTTCAACAAACAACTGATGAAACGTCCTTACAGTGGGTTTTGCCCTTGGATAGACACCAGACAAATAGTCATTTTTCTGGTCTGCTTCTTATGAATATTAAAATTTGTGGCTGTCTGAACTCGGGGGCCTGTTTCACAAAAGTGATTTGTGAGCAAACACGCAGATTACAAAAATGGTGGCATCTTCAAGGTTCACAAATGATTGTCCTTCACCAATTTTTAGGTACATTTGCCCCACATGGTTCATGCAAACGCATGCATGGCTCATTCGCACAATATTTAGTTTAACTGATTAAAGAAACATGTCAAAATGAATGAGAGGAAATTATCTCATGTTGCAAGTTGCAGCTTTCATGTTGCACAAAATACATTTATTATGGTAATCACATTTTCTGCAGTGCCATGCTATGTTCTATACTGCTCTTGGAAACAAACTTTTGGACAGGATAGTTCCTTTTGACATTGCCTCCTCTTAGCAGGAATATTTTCTTGATCCAACTCTATTAAGAGTTCAGATTTCTGTTGCATCTGCTGTTGTGTGTGCTAATGTATTTTGTCCCAAACGAATCATCACATACACATTGTTGTATTTCAGTTGTTAGACACCAGCATGATTACAATCCCAATTAGATTTGGGGTAAGAGGACAGCTCACCATTAGCCTCGGTTAGCCTGTTAGCAAGTACCAAAAAACAAAATTACTGGTTACACATAATCTGAAGTCCAAGTAAAATACCTATAAACTTAATTATGATCAGCATTATACCCATGTTGATGTATTTACATCATTATTCAATATATTCGCTGTTGCTAAGCAGGTTACAGTAAAGTATGGATATTACCTTTTCCCGCCAATTATTGTCATTCTATCAAGAGAAGGTTATTTAATTCTGACAAATAAATCACAGTAAAATGATGTGAATAACTTGCATTTAGTAAGCATAGCAATGTTCTTTACTGTGCACTGAGTTGAATGTTTTTCTTCCAGTTCATAGTAGGCATTGGTACATCCTTCTTTTTAAAACATAGCAAAAACGTCATTATATCTGCCCCCATTAACTGTCTGCGATCCAACAGATCAAGGAAGTCAAGGTTTTTTGTTGCTATGCTAAAATATTCAAATGCCACTCCTTGTCAGTTATGTATTATATATTTAAAGCTCAGTATTGTACTCAACTGAAGGCAGATATATTGTACTCTAATAAGAAGATTTGCACCTCACTTATTTCATTTTGCCTGTTACTGACTCTGCCCAGTGCCATGCATATTTATGAAAGGTTTCCCCTCCTCTGCAGACAGATTTACTGTGTTTTATGACAAGATTTACACCAGCCAGATTTGCATTGTGCACATTTTCTTTTCTGCATCCCATTAATCAACACCAAAATATTCACACTATCCTTTTACATTAACAGTGAACTTTGTGTTTGAAGTTTAGCTAGTGTCATCCATTACAGCCAGACTGGCTATTTGCACATACTCATTTTACTACAGTCCATTAAGCAACGCTCAAATATTCATACTTTACCACCACCTAAACACTCGACATATTTCACTGACATTCTCTTTAGTGTAGGTAACTGTGAAACAAAATAACACATAGTAATTTGGCTGTAATCTTGTGGCTCTTCTTTGTATTAAACGGTGGATAAATGGACAAAAAACAAGAGTTAGATGTTTAAGATTAATTTGATGCAGCAGTTCTTATCTGCAGTAGAATTCTAGAAGTACGTCTCTTATTTTTGAGTGTTTTTTTACCTTCCATCAACATTAAACTGATGAATTTTCCCTTTGAAGTGGGTCTTTTGTAGAACTTCATTGGAGTTGCAGATCTGCCAGAGTGAATGTGAAGCTCTCCTGGCAGCTTGCTTTGGCCTGCTTCCCAATTAAGAGATTTTTATTCTAGTTTGATTTGGCAGCTTAAGATCTGCATCTGCAATGACAGCATGTCAACCCTGTTGAAAGAATTTGTTTTCATTATTTATGGCAACAATATGTTCTGATACATGAAGTGGCATTTGATATTGGCCAAGAAAATGTTAACATTTAGTTAATAAGTTACTAAAAATAGCTGTATTTTGTGTCATGGCAGGTTACAGGTCCTATAGCCTACATTCAAACCCCGGTTGCCCCGGCCTTTCTGTGTGGAGTTTGCATGTTCTCCCCGTGTCTGCGTTAGTTCTCTCGGAGCTTCCTCCCACTGTACAAAGACATGCTGGCTAGGTTAACTGGTGACCCTAAATTGTCCTTAGGCATGAGTTTGTCTATGTGTGGCCCTGCGATGGATTGGCAACCTGTCCAGATAAGTCTAATTAGAGATTAAGATGAATTCAATCCATAAAGAAAATGCATCATGCACATTCAAATGATATTACTGTAGTTCACATAACAGACCATGATGTCTGCAACAAAATTCTTACATTTGGAGGGAAATGACTTTATGGCACAAACACGTACTGTTCCTCTGGAGCAAACAGGACTAAATGTTTGTTTATGGTTTAATGTGATGGGGAAAAAGGTGACGGGGAAAGCATAATTGTCTGAGATGGGATAAGGAAATTTGTGCTTACAGTCATTTAATCATTTGACATGATACAGGTCTACGTATATTTAAAATGACCTACTTCTTATGAATAATGAAATAATGATAATATATTTTCAGTCAGTACATTCAAAATATGGACTTTTGGCCCATCCCGCAAGACATTGCTGTATGTCAAACATCATGAAAATACCAAGACGTCTTCCATATTAATCATCGTCATATTATACAACATATTATATATACTGTATATTTACATAAGTTCAGGTAATGTGCAACATTTCTAAAAAGTTGTGCACTGTAGCTGAATAAAGAAAACAGTATGAAACAAAAGATACCATTGACAAGTATCATACCTTTGTGTCCTGTCATAGGTATTCAAACATCACATGTATAAACATACAGGATAGAAAACCAGAAGCCAGCAGCGCTGTGTTCATCAGCTGATTAGGCTCTTCTACCAATGGCGAGTGATCAAAAGTGGATTGAAGAGCTCGTTGACAAGTTGTTGGCCAATAGTCTATGGTGTTAACAAATTAAGACGAATGGGGTGTCATGTATATTCAGTGGAAACATTTACACGGTAGATTTATTCATCATTTTACAACACAGGGCTGTATAATGAGATTAAGTTTGTAGACCCTCTACGCTACTCACAAAAACATTATTTTAAAAAATGATGGATAAATAACAAGCCATATATAAAACTGTTTTACATGGTAGAGTGCTGAGGATGTCTCACAGCCTGGGAGAAGAAGCTGCTCTGACGTCTTTCCAGACAGCAGCAGAGTGAACAGGCTGTAGCTTAGAGGGTGCTGTCTTTTAGTATCCTTTGGGCTCTGCGTAGGCACCTCACCTCCCTGATATCACTGATATAATACTTCATGTTTCTTGCTTTCTCAAGGTTGGAGACTTAATGTTGGCAAAATCAATTTTTATCTTGTCCGCTGATCAGAAGATGGATAGAATAGTTGGACAAGCAGTAGTTTGTTGGATTAGAGGAGAGTTTCGGAGAAGATGAAGGATGGGAGGGTTTTTTGATCACCACTGCCGTAGTTCTTCCTCTGAAGTGTCTTGCAAAAAGAGACTACCACTAATTCAAAGCTATACCAGGCAACTTTTCATGTCCGCGGGTCCAAAAAACAGTAAGGAGACAATTTGAGCTTTGAGATACAGAAATCGCGTAAACCATTAGTAAACTGCAGACAGTGATGCAGACATTGTTTGCATGCACATTGATCTCAGAGTTTTTAGACTTGAAATCATCACATTTGTAATATGTCTTGGTTATTCATACCCCTGTACACATGATTTTTACAGCATCCATGTTTCTTGACATAAATATGGCCTGTCGTTCCATAGATACTCTAATCCGTCCAATCAGATTCCTTTTGAAAAAATGAGAATGATCACACTGTAGCCAGACGGCCTGAGATAAGAATGTGTTTCATTCATTACAGAAAGCCATGTTTGAAAGAGAGAAGCTTGTTGTAGGTATTGGTGTGATTTGTATGTAAGCATGTAATATGTAACAAAAAAAAATACTTTTTTAAAAACCTGACTATTTGCTTCCATTCAGCCATGAGTTTTAGTGGGATCGGTGTTCAAATTCATCCAAAAAGTGTTGAGCCTCTGTGCACTTCTAGTCGTGTTCGCCCACACCTAAACCATTTAATTTGGACCTGACTGTGTGCATGAGAGCATTGTCATGTAGAGAAGGAACCTTGATTGTTATTTTTTTCAGTAAGTGCACACATTTGAAGTTATCCCGTTTGTTTTTAACCATTACGACAATCGTCTCCTGACCCAACACAGTCTCACTCCCTACTCGTCAAATGTCTGACGCATGGTCAATGCCCTTTGTCGTCGCTTTTTAAAGACTTGGGTAGCCCTTTTGCATCAATTATTGACGTTTAGGGATCCACAGTCAAGTTAGCAACGCTTAGCAACAATAAATATGCAATATCCGGTTACACTTTCAAGATAAAACGTAACGTTTCGATACATTGCCATGTTGAAACGCGCATAATTAAAGTCGTGAAACGTTGCAGTTTCGTTAGGTTTAGGCACAGAAAGTACTTGGTTGGGTTTAGGCAACAAAACTACTTGGTTAAGGTTAGGAAAAGATCATGGTTTGGGTTAAAATAGCTATGTATGTCAATTAAGACTTAAGTTAACTAACGTTAATGTCAATTTACCTCACTC
>NC_060161.1:27943659-27975282 GCF_021292245.1 Micropterus dolomieu | reverse complement strand
GTTTCGATACATTGCCATGTTGAAACGCGCATAATTAAAGTCGTGAAACGTTGCAGTTTCGTTAGGTTTAGGCACAGAAAGTACTTGGTTGGGTTTAGGCAACAAAACTACTTGGTTAAGGTTAGGAAAAGATCATGGTTTGGGTTAAAATAGCTATGTATGTCAATTAAGACTTAAGTTAACTAACGTTAATGTCAATTTACCTCACTCGTCTAAATAAAACATTTAATGTTTTGTTTCGCACGGGACACAAACCCTGTTCTCCTGCTTCAAGGTCCGGGTTCTGGCCCTCTATCCACCCCAATCACCTCCTTACTTCGTCTTTTCTCTTAAATATCATACTTGCCTTTACCATCAAAAACTGACACAACAGGGCTTCCCTCAATACGTCGAACTATGACGTCAAAGGGATCCCTAGTGCGTCACAAACTGACGATTATGGCTCTTGACCAAGCGTCCATATGTGACGACTTGGGAGTGAGACCGGGTTGCCTGACCGAACCTATGTGATTATTACAGTAACCACCTAAGCTAAACCCAACCAAACCGCTGTCACATCATGTAAATATTCTGTATTTGTGCGCCTTTCTAGTCTTTGCAACCACTCAAAGCGCTTTTACACTACATTGCATTCACCATTCATACTGACCCTAAGTGCTCAAACAGAAACTAACATCCACACACTGGTGGAACAGCCACAGCAATTTGGGGCTCAGTCTCTTGCCCAAGTCTCAGCCTGGAGGAGCCGGGGATTGAAACGCCAATCTTTCGATTAACAAGCAACCTCTGAGCCACAGCCGCCAATCATAAACATCATAAAACCGAGTTCTTTTTAACAGTGATTTTTCACGGTTTTGGAAGACGAAGACAAAATGATGTGATTAGGAAACACTTCTGTGCTGTTATTTTGTCATCTAATTTGTAGGACTTGTATCTAAAATAACATTGTATGCTGTAGCACTAAAGGGCCCAAACCATGTAAAATTGACCCAGTCCAAAAGCACACATTATGGTGTCCGCATACTTCAGGCCATGTATTGTGTCGAACATTAGGTCGAGGACAGACTGTCTTAATGTGAGTTTTTATGACTCAGTAGATGCTGTGAAACTGACTTTAACACGCTCTCTGAACAAAGTTGTGTCACACCTCAGGCTATAATATATTTTTTCAGTGGAGGTCAATAGTATCATCAGTGCGTGGAGCTCGATAAGAGTTGCACCAAACTCAAGGAGAGAATAAAGCTGTAGCACATGCATTAGCAGTAGCACCATCAATAGTCTTTACCATTCACTTAATAATTTATTTGCACTATTTATTACCGATTTTGTCTTTATGCGGACCAGTAAGCTTCATTTTATCTTACCATACGTTATCTTATGCGGCAGCACTCTCCTCAGTACTTAAAGCGCCAATGCTGCAACCTTTCATCACACCGGATTGTGCAAGGTGATGTGATATAACCAACCAAACTTTAAAATGTCAGAGTAACCCTTTTATTGTGTCAGCGAAGGTCTGAGTCAGTGCTGGCTGTTATCTACGCAGGCTAAAAAAGTTTTGCCGTGCTCAACACACTACTGAACAGGTGCAGCATTGATCAAGCGGAGAATGCCAATGCAGAAGAGACTGTGTTGTTTCTATTTTATTATCTCTAATTCCTAAATAGCATGTCAGCAGTTTGAAAAAGAGACTTCATCTCGAATAAATTTACTGTTGAATAATTGACATGTTGAACCGTTTCCTGTATACTATACATATCATTTGAGCATCATGTAGAATATTCCGAGCAACACATATGGTTTGGATTATTATTATTGATTTTAATGGAATACTTAGTCCCTAACTGACTGTACTTGAGAAATACAAAACAAGTATGTTTTGGCTTCTCTCTCTCGCTATTTCGCTGACCTGCCCTTCTCTGCTTCTGATTGGCTAGTAGTCCTTAACTAGGAACTGCGCATGTGCAACTCCCAACAAAGATCATTTAGAGGCAAGATGTATCACTCCATAGCTAAAACGAAGCCTTCAGCACAGGGTGAAAAGAGGAGCTGCAGCAATGTGCAGTATGACAAAAAATATGGTGTTTTTTGAAAATTAAACCATGTAAACCTGCTCTGGTACAACCCCTAAATAGCATGAAGCTGAAAATGAGCACAATACCACCTCTTTAAGCAGGCATTTAGCAGTTCTTGACAAATGTGGCTCATGAACAGAGAGCTCAAACGAATCCTTGTTTTGATACTGAAAATCAGCCCGGAGCAGTACCTCTGACAGTAAAGAGAGCCCTTTTTAGAGGATTTATAAATTGACCTTTATAATTTGGTAGTCTGTTTGTTTTTGAACCACATAATGTAGCCTTTTTTCACCAAACTGACCCTCTCTTTTTTCCCATTCCCTCTCTGTTGAGCTTTTAGTTGGAGTGACATTGCTGGGAATCAGGCAAGACAAACTCATCTGTCTTGTTTCTTTCCTTAGGGGTCTTTTAGAGAAGTTTTTTTCAAATACAGGCTGAAGTGTGACACACATAAATGCTATGATCCAGGGACATTTGAATTTAAGCCAATCTGCCAAAACCTCAAATGAACCTGTCGCTGATCAAACACAGAGCTGAGGTGACAGTAGCCTGAAGGTAAGATAAGGAGACTCGTGACTAAAAAGTCCCCTCTTTGAATGTGTTTGGAGGTTGGAAAACTCAAGGCTCATGAAATGAAGGAAACATTTGACACATGGGGTCAGCCTGTCCTTACAAAAATACAGTGCCCAACGGTTAAGGATGCCATTATTCTAAGCATGTTTGAAACACTTTATATTTAAATGATGGAAGATTTACTCATTCTAATTGTTTGGAATAGTTTAAACAACACTATTCAAACTCATCTTTTTGGTTTTCTAGAAGTTATAACATTTTTCAGGTTGTGCTTCAGACCATGTTTGGACAGAGTTTATAACTGCATAAAAAAAGCCAGGCCCCCTCATTCTTTTAAATAAGATGTCGACACAGAGGGCTTCGGCAAAAAGACGCAGGGTCGTCCAGTGAAAAATGCAGCACACTGCATTTACTGATCATTCCAGGTGGATTACTTTATAATGTGAGTGGGGTTGTTCTGCCATTTATCATCACAGCAGAGGATAAAATAATTGCTTTCCCAGACAAGATCCTGCCTCATAGTATTATAAGCCTCTGTGTTGTGTTTTGCCATCTAATAAGCCTTCAAACTCATGGATCTGTTACTCAAACCGAACTTCATGGGTTGTATTTCATCACCGTACCAGTACCTTTAGCAACACACCCACACAAATGCAGCCCCTTGTGTTTTTCTTACACAATGGTGATTCCAGTCTGAACCCAAGGTCAGTGATGGCGCACTTGAACACTGGAGCAGCAATGCTGAAATGGTTCTGAGCCAACTGTCTGGCAAAGATTTGTGGTTACAGAAAATCAGCTCTATTTACCCTTACTTGGGCCAGCTTTAGCCCCTGGAGCTAGTCATACTTCTGACGTATGTTTGGCAACCAGGCATACTGAATTTACGCTGGAATTGGACCAAGTGATTTAGTCACCTGGGATTATCAAAATAAAACAGCTAATGTCAGAATGCAATATTCTGGATGCCATAGGATGCTTGTTTCAGGACAGCAGTGCAACTTCAATGTACTGTTTGTTTTAGGGCTGGACACGAAAACCAGGTCAGGGTCATCATGCCTTATTATTTGCTCAAGATGAATTCAGAAAATCTGATATACGTAGGCCTTTTCACACAAACTAGAGCCAGATCAGTAGAGGTAATATAGACTGTGACATGGGAAAAAATCATTGGGAGTGAAATTGCATCTGGGGGTAAAAGTAGACGAGACAGCATTTTTGAGGACAAAAGTCATCTCCCCCCTAAGGAGTTGTCTTCACTCTGTGCACTTTACTATAAAAAAAAGTCATCCACAGAGATATCTTTGATAACTGACAAGAATCAGAGCTAACATTTGTTCCCAGTGAGAGAGCCTGGTAATTGCATCAGAACCCTCCTTGCGGTTTGACATGACCAACATAAACAAGGCCGCTAACCACCAAATCTGTCCTTCTAGGTCAGAACCATCAGCTTTCTAACAAACACCAGCCCCCTTCCCCTGTAATGGATTGATCAATTGTGCATGTTAAATCACAAGGACAAAGACATGACATGCATATGGCTGCACACACACACACACATCTCTGGAGACGTGCATGTAGTGTACATAGACAAACAAACGTTCTTGCTGCGGTGAAAGAGGGGTATTGTTAATTTCTGTCTTTCCCCCCTTCGTCTTCCTGGAGGGGAGAAGAAAGGGTGACCCAAATTTGACACGACTGGGGCGCATATTGTCAAGGATGGTTGGGTTTATCGGTGAATGGGTGCACTGTACAAACACACAAACACACAAAGATGCAGATTCAAGCACGTAGACATGAGTTCATAAAGTTATCTTTAAATTTCATTTAACGTGGTTGTATGTAAACACATTTTGGTGTGCACCAGAGGCATACATACATTTGTGCACTCACAGCATGCGCACACAAAACACCTATGTAGGAGACACACATGCACACTTACACACAAACACACACAATATACAGGTTAGTGATGCATGAGTGCTTGGCCTGCTTGTCTGGATCTGGAAAGGGGAAGGGGGTGGAGTAGGTTGTGCTTTACTGCTGTGTGTGTGTGTGTGTGTGTGTGTGTGTGTGCATTAGTGGGACTGACCGGCATACCTTTACACCCCACACACCAATAGCATCCCTCCTCCCCCTCCCTTGTTTTTTCCCACCACACTACCCTGCAGTCATGTAGCTGAGCTGCACTCAGCGGAACCTGGTTGCTATCTGAAGCATGGATCTACAACTGTTTACCCTCCCTGTCCTGCCGCTTTAGTGCCGCAGCTTTTAGGACTCAGCTTCTCCAGGTCAGTGCGCCGAGCACCACAGCGTGTGTTTTCAAACTTTTAACTTTAACTGGAGAGTCAGATGTAGTTTCAGTCGCTACCAGGATGATTCTGCAGGCAGCTGAGTAAGAAACTTTGAATTGAGTGGTGGAAGAAGTATCCAGATTCTTAACGTGTGTAAAAGTTACAGTACAATGTAAAAGTACTCGATTAGAAGTAAAAGTAAGTGTGTTACTTTGACTACATATTATCAGCGAAATGTAGCCTACTAATATAAGCAACACGGCAAGCCTCTGGCATTCCTATATTATGTATATATTTTGATCATTACTCGTACTGATGCATTACTTTGTAAGCAGCATGTAAAGTGTTGTAGCTGGTCAAAGATTTACCTTTGTACCTTTGGAAACATTATGTAAAAGCGTCATCTGCACTGTAATTAGTAACTTTACTATAGCTGTCAGATTTAATGCAGGGAAGGAAAATGTACAAAAGTATGAGGTACTGTATCATGAAATGGAAATTCTCAATGACTCCAACATGTGCACATAATAATAGTATTTGAGTACTTAGTTACATTCCACCACTGAAAAAGCATGTTACTTTCTAATGTAGTGTAAGAGGTTTATTAAACATTATGGCTTTATTAATGCTCAATAAGTGATTTGTTAATGTTTAACAGTTTAGCAATTGACTAACAACTGTGGCATTGCTACCTTGTGGTATAACCTTTTTGGCTAAAGCATATTCCTCCTTTAACATAACTTTTACTGATTTTTTTTTATGTACTTCTGTAAAACAGTTTCACATTTTGGATTGTAGGCTTTAAAAATATGTACTGATTACAGCTTAACTCTGTAAGGCCACAAATTCAGGTTTTTACAGTTACTGTGTGTGTGCTGATCAAAATTAAACATGTTAATTAGTGAGCTTACGGGTGCTGGTTGGCGTATAGTTTTGAATTTTGGACAGAGGCAGGGTAGCAGTTTCCCATTGGCTCCAGTCTGAGCTAATCGCCTCCTGGCTCCAACTCTGTTACTTAATGGAGAGACATGAAAGTTGTATTAGTCTTCTCATCTCTCTTGGCAAGTAAGTGAATAAAGCTTACCACCGAAAGGTTGAACCAAAACTTTAAATAATAGTATTCTCCTCCCCCCTTTCTAACAAACCAAATGCCACCTCAAACATTTTCTTGTTACTGCTTTATTACTGAAAGCAATAAAGCATTTATTAACCATTTGTTCAAATGTGTTAAGTACATCATCTCAGGGAAAACTTGTCTGAGTCTACTAACGAACTACTTTTGCTGGAGGAGCCAATAAATCTTCACCCCATTTTTGATCAGAATTCATCAGGAACATGTCCGGTCCTTTAAAAAAAATCTTTTAATCACCCACCTTTTGGTCCAGAGCCAACTCTGCCAGCATCTCCTGCCATGTTAATGCTCTCAGATTTGACAGATTGAGCCTCCTTGGCATTATGCTGTTTGAATTCCCTTCCTCCTCCTTCCACCCTCTTCTTTTTCTACACCTACTTTGTCTATTTTGGTTTCATCTTAACCTTTTTTTCTCCTGATTCCTCTGTCCCTTTTCTCCAATGTTTCTTCTCCTACTGCCTGGTCTTTATCTTCTTGTAATTCCACTCTTCCTCTACTCCACCTGCATCATCTTCTACCTTTTCTCTGTTTGTCCTCTTCTTTTTTTGACATAGAAGTCTTCCTCTACCTTTCCTAATCGTTTGCTGTTCATTTCTCATTCCTCTGCATATCTGTATCTCCTTAATTCTTCATCTGTTTATCCCTTTTTTCACCTTCTACCTCTTCTTTCATGAAATTTTTCACTTCATCCAATTTAGCTTCTTGATTTCTGCTGTCCCCTGATGTCATACCCTTACTTTCGATCATGCCTCTTCTTATTCTCTTTTAGGAGCCCTGTCATCTTCTTCTTACTCTGCATCTTTTCCCCCTACTTCCTCCTCTTCCTCACCCTCATCGTTTTTTCTCCCCCTGCATCCTTTTCCTCTGTTGCATCATCTTCATCTGCTACTCCTTCACTTCCTCCACCTCCTCCTCATACTCTTCTTCTTCGTTATCAGTCTGTGTACCCCCTGTATCTTCGGACTCTTGCTGACGCGTCACTTCTTTGGGCCGCTGCAGTCTGGATGAGACGAGTTTTGGCTTCTGCTCACTGTTTACTAACCGGCTGATCCTGCTGTTTTTGCATGCGGCAGTCAGGCAGTTTATAATCAATTATTTTTAACACTGCAAAATAGACAGTTCTCTATCATGAGCGCCGGGTGTGTAATATGCCTCTATGAATACAAATAGCCAGGGACGTGTTTTCTTAAAGCAAGCGCTTACAAAGTGAAACGTCTAATGGCTTCCTGAGGAATTGGGAAATGCAGTGAACAAACAAGTTCTCAGTTTATCATGTCATCATTAATATTTAACTCCAAACTCTAATTGCAAACAAAAGAATTTGGTTTCAAATAGAGAAATTTGATTGAAAATGTGCCTGCCCTTCAATTTTCAGTTATGTTTTACAGCTATTATGTAACTGAACATTACTTTAGGCTAGACTATGATGTATAGCCTTTAGGTACCACTTTAAAGGGTTATAACTTGTAACTAATGGCTTTAATAATGGTTAATAATCATTTAACAAAACTTAAAGATCACTTACAAGCCATTAAAAAGAACAAATTGTGGTTTGCCAGGTTGTTAGACACTTCTCTAGTTGGCAAGTCACTATTAGTCATTGAAGGAATAGTTCCACATCTTAAATATCGCTTACTTGCTGAGAGTTTACAGGTAAGGATTGATACCACTCTCATAGCTGTGCATTTAATATAAGGCTACTCCCAGCAGCCTGATATCTGAGCTTTTTGCTTCAACAAAGCTAATCTAGTTGTTGAAGCAAAATTCACCTACCAGCACCTCTAAAGCTCACCAAAACAAATTTAATAAAACCAGTCCATCTCATTTGTTTAATCTATACAAAAACTCAAGTGTAATAATAGCAGGGATTTTTTTAATGTGGCAGATAAAAGGTTGATCGATGAGAGATTATACGTTTTACACTGCTCAATAAAGCAGCAAGCATTAATTAAGTCATCTGTACTGCAGTTGTACATTTTAATATATACGTGATGAATGAATTTGAATCCAGAACTGTTTTGAGGTCAGTTATCAAATGGTCCATTGGAGATACGTGTTAAACTAAAGAGCTAAAAAGTCCTGCTGGAAGAGGATAAACACCCTGTCACAAACCAAAAGTTGTTCTCATGGGTTATAACTGCCTATAAAGCATTAGTAAACAATATAATAACCATTAATAACATCCTTTTTAATACTACAGTTTCAGTAGTTGTAACTTACAAACAAGTGGTAGAGCTTATACTGTAAAAATACAGTAAATGCACGTATCTCCACTGCGGCAGCAGCACAGCTAATAAGATTCATAACTGTGAGTTCGCAGGAGCTTGCTCAATGTTCATTGGGATGATTGAGAAAGTTTTCATGTGGGAGGAGACAGGTTGCTTAGTCAGAACCTGGGCCTTCTTGGCATGCATGTCCCTGAAAAAAAACATCCCCAACTTTCTTCTTCTGCAGTATCTTGACCTCCCAAGCAGCTCGTGCCATGTCCGAATCATGTCTTATCCTTCGCTTTCCTTTCTTTTTCTGTCCTCCGGTCCCTCATTTCCTCTTACTTCCTGTTTGCATTTCCCACACAATGTAGAACAGACTAAATTTTAACATGCGGTGGAAAAATTGTTTTCAGTGTCACCTCAGGGATGCAAAACAAGGAGCAGCCCACAACGTGTTATCCTCATCTTGTGAAAACTCCACTTTTTCATTGTCATGGTTTACATCCCTCTGTGAAATGACGTCTGCCAACCTTGAGTTTATAAAACTATTTCAGACTTACCTCCAAAATGCACAAAGGTTGCGCTGATAACAACAAATAACATATTTGTACCTCATCTTAATCCATGTTGAAGGTTGTGAAAGTTTTTGGTGTGTGCAAAGGCTGTCCTCTTTTTCCTCTGAAGTTTGGAGGCATAAATTTGCTTAGAGCAGACGAGTTCTTATAGACGTTTTCCTGCTGCTGGCACATTTTTTAGTTTAGCAGAGGGAAGACGTCAACAGCAATGATCCAAAATGCCATTAAAAAAAGTGCATGAAATCTGTGGGTGGGTGGACTGCATGCCCTCACATAAAACACATCATTATCTTTTTGTATTTTGTGGTGATGCTGCTGTATATTAATTTCTATTCATGACTCCAAACTACTCCCACGTTGCACTCGCTTAAATCTGACACCTGACAAACTTTCTGGAAACTCCTTTCATTTCTGAATGTGTTTACCAGCCGGGAAGGCTGTGCAGCAGACACCACAGCTTTCAGAGAGGTTAAAGGCAGATGCAATCCCCCCTGTGAATTTTGTTACTGTTCCATATGGATACTGCAGGAAGTCCAGTAGCAACTAAGATGAAGTTAAGATAATTCAGCAGGTCTCGCTTAACTACATGATGACCAACAAGACTGAAAAGATATTCCACCCCAAAATTACTATGTCACTTAATCTTCCATTTTGTGATTGTCAATGTAGCAACTTTATGGAAAAACTGTTGCCCATTTAGCTGATAAATGTTTCACTATGTTCAGTAGCTAGCTGCTAACTTTGGCTGCTGTTTGGCGCTGAGCAGGCAGTGTACAGTGGGATCTAATCACGGAAACGCTGATGAGAGTGAGCCACAACAGTGAAGCTATGGCCATAAACCATAAACAATGAGCTGGGAGACGCTTTAAACGGGGAACTGCGGGGTTGGGTGATAATATATTGGTTCATCACTATTAATTATTTAAATATAAATATCAATTCATTCAAAAACATTTTACTTTTTTACTAATTTTGTCATGTGTTAGGCTGAGTGAAGACTGAGGTGAGGACCCAAACGCAGACCACATGAGGAGGATGCAGTTCAAACAAAGGACTTATTGAGCAACTTAAACAGGCTTACTCAGGAGCACAACAGGCAAAAAGTCCAAACACTGGTTAAATCCAAAAAGGGGAAAGGCAATCCAAAAACATAGAGAATAATCTAGAACAGGGAAAACAGAGCAAAAGGCAGAACACTCAACATTTGACGCAAGGACATGACAAAGACTGACGACACAAGCAGGCATATATACACACAGGGACTAACAAGCGGGGCGGGAGCAACACAGGTGAGGGAGATCAGGACTAATGAGACACAGGCAGGCAGAGAGACGGCAGGGGAAACAGACAGACACCAATAAGGCCATAGGGAAACTAATAACCAGGAAGAAAAAGAATATAAATAACTGAACCAGAACATAAGCTCAGATCACTAATATACCAAAAAAACTACAACTAACAGGGAAAACAGACTGAACTAAGATTAAACAGAACGCAGAGCAAACATGGACAAAATAATACAGAAGTACACAGACCAGGAGTAGACACTCAGACACGGATAAGAATGCAGGACATAACTAGAATACGAGACAAGACAGATACTAAGAAAACTTAAACATGCGAATGAACAAAGGACTAAACTTAGCTACAACCCTCAACATGACAAGATCAAATAAAGCTATAGAAACACAGAATACAAAACCAAACCCATGAAAACAGATACCAAGTAAACTAGGACATGTGAATGAATAAAATAATAAAAAAGGCTACACAGAGAAACACAGAACCAAAAACAGACTAAAACAGGAAAGACATGAACAAAAAACCAGACTCCTAACAAATTTACTTGTTATTTCTGTTCAAACATGACCTTGTGGATGTGAAAAAAACTCAGTCAAGCTCAATATCTTCAGTTTTGCAAACACAGTGGCTGAGAAACAACCACCACTAATGAAAGAACTGCCCATCCCTCCTTTGCCAACAACAGCGTATTGGGTGAACAGAACACGTCCCGGCTCTACACAGAGCTTCGGGTCAGTATGGTAAATGCCATGGTGCTCGTAACTACAAGTGGAAAAAAGGTATGATGACAAACAGTGGGAAATAACTTGTGGACAGTGGTGTACTTGCTCCTCTGTTAGATGTTTTCGGCGCTGCCTCTGAAGCGTCGCAGCGTTGCAGCGAGAGGGTCCTGGTGACACTCTCCCCACGGAGAGCGAGCCCTTTGCGGGTTCACAGGCTCCTTCTTGTGGGTTTGGTGGGCGTGGCGAACCTGAGTGATACGAGCTGCAGAGAGAGACTGGGAAGGGTTCTGCACTGTATGTTCAACTGCAGACTGCGGCAATAACAATTATCAAAATAATTCCGTTAAGGCAACCCCTAATTTCTAAGATCTACTTGGTATGTTGAAGTGGAAAAAGCTCCTTTGAATGAATTAACTCGGTTTCCTACAAGTAGTAAACTCCTCCCGTTAGTTAATCAATTCCCTTAGATTATTAAAATTAAATTGTCACTTTTCGGTCACAACAGAAGTCTTCACTTTTTGTGGCAAAAGACCACACATTCTGTCTTTTACAGCACCTTTCTCTTGTTTTGTGCCATAAAGCAATTTGGCACTAACCCTTGGTGTCACTAAGCAACCATACTCCACATGGAAGGAATCCATATTGTCCTGGGAAGCAAGTTCAACCTAAAACTCTTTACCTCACTGACGCTGCTCCTCTACTAAAGCTGTCAGCGGGATGGAGCTGGGAGTGTGTGTGTGTGTGTATGTGTGTGTGTGTGTGTGTGTGTGTGATAGAGGGCTTTAGGGATGAGTGGGGAGTGTGTTTTGGGGCAAAGGATTGGCTGAGGTTTTGTGTGGGGGAGTGTGTGTGCTGTAGCGGGAGAAAGAAGGAGGCGGGGTGGGGGTTAGGAATCTGTTTACAATGGCCTGAGGCAGAGTCGTCTAAGCTGCCAGAGAAGGAGAAACAGTCAGATATCGAGAAGAAGCATTAGAGAAAAAGTCCAAGATGAGGAGAGAAAGAAGGACGTGAAAGAAAGAAAAATAGAGAGAGAGTCGAAGAGAAGGAATGAACGAGAGGAGAGAAAGCCCTGCTACTCATGAGAGGATTAAAAAACTTAGGGAGTCCTTTAAGGTTCCTCTGCAGAAGTTGCTGCACTTGGAGACACAGTAGGGAAACTGCAGGGTGATGCAAGGCGGCAGTCGTACTAGATCTCTGCTCTCGGCCATGCAAATAGGATATCTGGTGTGTGAGTTTGGGTTGTGAGTTTCTGTGCATGTGTCAGTGCACTTTTATTCTTGTGTGCATTTGTGTGCTGCAGAAAGTTGACGCTAACTAGTCGGTTTGTATGCTTGTGTTGTTGGATGTTTTGTGTGTGTGTGTGTGTGTCTGTATGTGTGCAGACTTTGAGGAGCAGCTGTATGACACCAAGCTGACCGGTCAGACTTTCCGGCATCCATCCTCGCAGAGCTCTGACGACACGTCCACCTCGTTTAGCCGATCGCCCATCTCCCTCAACAACAAGAGACCTGACTTCATCTTCCTGGTAAACACACACACACACACACACACACACACACAGGCTCACTCACACCAAATATCATCTGTCTGCGAACGCACTTCAAGTTTCATTTACGCTTATTTTGAAGCCACACGTCTTTTATAAGTAAGCACACCCACAAAATAATTTCCACCTTTTTTATTTTATCTGGTATGACCTTCTCCACAGTCAAAAACACACACTTGTCTGCCTCCTGTTGTGTTGAAACCATCACAGCTACCTTTTTACACACACATACACACACACACAAACCAAATCCTGTCCACCTCACTTATCTTTTTCGCTTTTCTCCCTGAACAGCAAGAAAGCAGCCTTCAAATTCCCACTAAACTCACGCTAACTCACTTCGTCCCACTCTTTCTGCCCTTTCTGCCCTTATTTTCTCTCTCCTCCACTCTGTATTTCTGCACTACAGTTTCTTTCTAAACTTTCTTTTTCTTCTTAGCTTCGTGAACCCAACATCAGACATTTACTGTATGTTACCCAACTCGCTGCACACCCCTGAAGTATTTTAGTCTTTCACAGCGGCATTGTTGTAGCGAGTATGAATGTGTCTCCTTCTCTTCGTTTATTCACTGTATTTCTCCATTTAATTTGGTAAATCTCTGGTGAATTTGTTTATTGAGACTCAGCTGAGGAGATATAGTTCCAGCGTACGTGTGAACACGTGCAATATCAACACCAAATCTGAAGAATACTTCCTGTCTGGGGCCTCACTGCCTTGCTGCAGGTGCCTCAGAAGGCATTACTTTCGAGTGAAGGCATCTCTATGAACATTTTCAGACAATTTTAATCAGCCTTTTAGGGCAGCATTTACATCAACGTGTGACATCAGCACCCCGTCCTGCGTCTCTTCTGGCTGTCAGTCACTAGCCCCAGTGTCAGCTAGCTAGCTATTAAAAAGGCAAATGGATAGCAGAAGCCTCAGAAATTATACTAAACAGTCACAGGCTAATATCATAGTTCAGTGTTTAGTTCTTGCTAACTTTTCAAAAATTCGAAGCGATAAAAACCACTAAAAACTTTTTACAACATTTATTTGTAGATGAATTTCGGCTTGTTTGTCTGCCATCACTCGATGACTCGCTGCTCTGTTAGACACCATCTGAAACAGAACTTTTACCAGTTTCGACAAGAGCCAGAGTCTGTTCTACTGTTTGGCTGTCACCTTTGGCTTACTTTAGCTCTGCAAGTGACGCTAACATAACCTGGGGATACCTGTGTCAAACGTCCCCTAAATTCCTTCACACTAGTAACCTTGTGAGTGCAAGTTGTATTTAATTTCAATATTTATGGCTACAATTTTACTCAATTGCCATTTAATGTTTTTTGCAATCAGTAAATACTTTTCTATGTACAGTGGAAATTTGCATTGTTACTGCTGGAGTCCTCCTTTCCTGTGCACGATTCAAGTTATGTACCGACACACAATGGATTCACAGAAAACGTACGCATACTTGTACGCCATGCGGAGGATAAAAGTGGAGATGTCATGTAATGCAGAAGACACCAGAATCTAACAAAAAGTACATTTACTCAAGTGCTGTACTGAAGTACAAAGTCAAGTATGAGTATTTCCATTTTATACAACTTTATGCTTCTACTCCACGACATCTCAGAGGGAAATATTGAACTTCTTTACTCCACTACATTGGTCTGACAGCTGTACTTACTGGTTACTTTTCAGATTGCAATCTTTCATTTTTTTCCTGTCCAGAACATGAATGGGTTCATTATGGACAGAGAAAATTCTCTGACTTCTTAAGCTAAATTACCTTTTGTAAAACACTCTTTGCATCAACAGGAAAATACATCATCACAAAGCTGGATATGGGTCTGTTTCTCTGAGCTCATGAAAAGTTGACTTTTTAGAGATACGTGGTTCTTGCAGGACTGCGACGCTGCAATCATATGATGACCTTATAGGAAATGATGCATTGCTGTTGATTAAACTACCCAACAGGATATAATGTAGATAAAACCAACACAACCTTAAACATCTGTAGCAGTAAAATGCAACATACACATTAATGCAGCAGGAATATTAACACAGAAACACTGACTGGGAACATTTTACTGCAGAACAAGTACTTTTGATACTTGAGTAAATTCTGCTGATAATACCACTTTAAAACCAGGATTTTTACTTACTAGTGGAGTATTTTCATAGTGTGGTATTAGCATTTTTATCTAAGTAAAGGATCTAAATACTTCTACCACCATCTGTTGACATTGTTTGGCTGCACTGTAAACAAGTTGTTGCAGACAAAGTAGCTATTGAAAGTGTGTAGGTATGTGGAACCGGTTGCTCCCGAGAACTTACTGCACGGCCCCAAGTCGACCTCGGGTACGAGAGGCGGACACGCTGATGAGGAGGCTAAAACCCATGGGCACTAGGGTTGGTCTCTTAAGGTGTCGGGGAGATAGGTTTACTCACTGCACAGCCTCGCTGGCTTCTGTCACATGTGCTGCCCCAAGTTTCAATACATGTAAAATCTGTCTGTCATGTTTGATTCCAGCGTCTCCTTTATTGAGAGAGTACTGTAGTTTCAGTATTTAATCAGTTACATTGTTCTTCTCCCAGCAGCCAACAAATTACTATTTCATTGTCACTAACACTGTTTCAGCTAAAATGTGTGTTGTGACAAAATGCCTCATTGCTTTTGTCATCATGCCTTTTTATATAAAAGGCTAAAGCTGATGTATCCAAAAACTATTGTACAATGTATGCCACCCGCTCTTTTAGATTTGTCAGAGTTAGTCATCATCCTTTTCACACTCTCGACAGGGTTCCATAAACAAATGCCAAATCATTTAGTGTCTTCCAGATGGCAATACTTGATCAGAAATTAAAATAGCATGTGACATCAGTGCTGTTTGCAGTCAGCTCATTCTCATTGAAGCACAGTGGAGTGGTTACTGACTGATTATGGAATCTAATACAGGTGGTAAAAAAAAAGTTTTTAGGGCTTTAATTGTTTTGTTGTTGTTATAAGGTATCTACTAAGAATCAACCTAAAGGAGACTTTCTGCAGCTATTTCCTCTCTGTTTTCACTATTTCCTTCTCTGCCTTTGCTGCTAATCGTTCTCAGGCTATTTCCCAGAACTGTGTCATTATGGCAGCCCGATGGACTCCTACTGTGACTTTTACTGCATGATGGCTGCACATCCGCTGCATATCGACGCACCGTTCCTTCAGCAAGCTGTTATACAGCTCTGTTAAGTTAACGCCTTTCTCTCTGTTTGGGCTAATTTCAATTGGAATTTGGTAGATTCCCATGAGACAACTTGAATTTGAATTTCTACAGCAACATACACGTGTTTCTCACATACACATGTATTTCATCATCAGAGAGGATAAACAGGAGTGTGTCCTGCATTGCAGCAGCCCCTGAGTCAGTTTGGGTTTCAGTGACTTGCTCAAGGGCTCTTTGAGCAGCGAGGGTTTTAATACCAGGCAGCTGACAGATGCCAGTTGCCTCCCAGCTGGGATTATATCTTCCCGTTGGCACAAGGGATTCAACCAGAAATGTATCTGCTAGTTGTCAGCCTTTGTCCCTCCTGGCTAATACGATCTAAAAAGAAATTTCCCATATTTCTGCCTTTTTTATCCACTTCTTCTGCTTCTTTGCTATGTTTTCTGCTTTCCTATACCAATGTAAACCATCACCTTCGAGTATTGTAACTCACATTTCTCTTTCCTGTTCTCTGTCTTTTACAATAATTCTCTCTTCTAACTATGAGACAGGTGGAAAATTGAGAAGTGTGTTTTTACAACACTTACTCTCATAGTCTCTGTTTCTTCCACTTCTCACTTCTTATCTACTTCACCATTCTTTCCTCTCACTGGCATTGAAGCAGCTTAAAGAGGACAAAACAATTTATTTCGGGGGAAAGTAGATGCCAGTCTTGCCTTCTCCAAGTTTTCCGTTGTATTGATTTTTGCTGTAATTGAATTTAGAGTTTTGTGTGTGCTTGAGCCAATAACAGCAATTTTAAAAAAGAAAACCCAATTTTCGAAACGGAAACAAGAACTCTCAAAGAACTTGAAAGTATGGTACAAGATGGAACAAAAGCAGAGATAATAGAATCTGAGCCCATATATTACTGACGGGAGGGGGACATGCTGCATTGAGATGGCTGAAATTTATGAGAAGAAAGGTGGTTGTCACTACAAGAAAAAACAGTTGTACAATACAGTTTAAGAGCAAGAAAACTGACCAGAAAGAATTGTGAATTTGTGTTTCTTAAAGGATTTAAAACTACATTTAAGAAACCATTCACAAAGAATTTCTTTCTTCCCAAAGCCATGACCAGAGATAACACTTAATCTCATTCATCTAATTCAGTCAGTGTGTGAATAGCCTACATAGAGGAACAGTGTGTTTTTCTGCATTGGAAAGCAGTAAAGCTAACACTAACTCACATATTAAAGGTCTTTTTTTTTAAGCTGCACTATAATATATAATATTCTATAATGTACTACATGTAATGTGAAAGGGGTTGCTTGTAGTGACAAACCCACCCAGCTCCACAGAGTGTTTTAGCCTCTTTCAGCTCATTGTTTTCACCAAGGTTGCAGGCCTGAAAACAGGCTCATCAACCTCGTTTCAACCTGCTCAGCGGCAAGTAGCAAACAGACAAAGTTAGCAACTTGCTGGTGAACATATTGGAGCATTTATGCATAACAGAAATAAAAAGGAGAGTGAATATTGTGGAAGCACATTTCCATATGGATGCTTATGTTTCTCTCTATGTGCTGGATGTGTAAACAGACTGTTTGCTTCACTATATCCTGTTTATAATGTGATTATGTTTAGTATTAAGTATTAAGTATTGTGTTTACAGCTTGTTTCACTGTTCCCAAGAGGCAAAAATGAATCAATTAATGTAGGTACGTATAAGGCTGCTTTAAAAAAAGGCTGGTTTGTATTTATTCCTACATCTGGATTTACAGCTTGAACTTGTCTTGCTAAAGGAAACATCAGGACAGATACACACGCATTTTAGTCTCTCTGAAGCAACCGGATCTGACTGCTCTCCACGTGTTAACGCTGCCTTTCTTCTTCCTCTAGCCGGCGTCCAAACAGCTCTACGAGGATGAAACCACCTCCTCGGTGTTTGGACTGAGGTCCGTGACCGACCCGTCTCCCTCGCCGTCCCCGTCGACCTGCGGCTCAGATCGACCCCCGCTGGGTTGGAGTAGTAACAATAGCAGCAGCAGCACTGCCACTTCTGCTACCATCGGCCCACCTGTCGCGGAGAAACCACGCTGGCACCTCGGGAGACGCATACCAGGTCACTTCCTGCCACTCGACGTAACAGGTGAGATAAAACTCTGAGGACAAGTTGGGGGTCACATTTGGACTGATTGGGTCCTCTATTGAGGGTGGTTTTCATAGGGTAATTACTGCACATAGTGTCTCTAATTTAGATATAAGCATACATTTATTCTCTTCCCTAATGAATTACATGGTTGTATGAAAAGTTCACATCAACATTGAACCTCTGTGTTCTTTGTGATAAAAGGCACATTGAGAAGTTGCTGGTGTAAAGGGACCTTTTTGAGATATTTTTGAACGCTAATTTTTTGTGTTTCGTCCTTTTTTAAAGAACGCTGTAGAGGAGCGACAGGAAAGGTGATGATATGCAACAGACTCATTGCAGTGGTATTATATGCATTTTAGCCAACTAAGCCTCCAGGGCGGTTTCACGGTAACAGAGTTATTGAGGTAGTGCTGCATGAAAATTCGGGACAGAATCTGTATAGACAGCAGAATATTTTCCCAAGTTCTTGCCTTAGAAGTCTTTGGAGTGGCACAGCTACAGTATCTCAGGGAATTCATGAATGTTTCATCGCCTGGACCTGACAGATCCTGAGCCATCAAAGTAGTGAAAGACTTTGCTGTCTTTAAATGGATACATGTAAACACAGGCGACTGGCATCTAGCCTTTGAAGCAGTGGTGATTATCTAATCAAAGAGCAAGATGCTTATATGCTCAAGCTGTCTTAGTGACGATAGTTCACAGCAGTGCTCAATTGATTAGTTGATTAATTTATCTTCAGAAATTTAACCAATAATATTTGGATGTAGGTATTTAAGTCTTTTGTCAAGGAGAAATGCCACGCTTGCCCTGGTGTGTGTGGGGGGGAATCTGCTGCATTTCTCTGTTTTATATTATGGTAAATTAAATATATTTGGGGTTTTGGACTGTTGGTCAGACAAAACAAACCCTTTAAAGATGTCACCTTGCGGTCTGAATTTTTGTAAGCAAAACTTTTAAGCGACTTTTTGTCGAAATTGTTGTTAGCCTTGTTTAAAACAGTCACATGATCAGTGAGGGAGCAGGAGTGAAACTGAAGAAGGGTTGGATTGTGGTTAAGTACAGTGTGCTATCAGGGGGGAAGGTGAGGCACTTCTTGGATGTGTGTTGGCCATAGCCTGGTGCCTTCATGCCATAGACTGTATATAAAAAGCTTCAAGCATTACTTGTTTTAATCAGAATTTATGGCCTCAGTATGAAAGTTCACTGACACATAATCTAGTATTAAATTTAGATTTAGATCAACCTCCAAAATGAGATAAAATTGGAAATGAATCAGCGCTCAGCAGCTGTTAGATGTCTCTGAATGTCTGACTTGAAAATAATGTGCAAACAACTACTGCAGGCGGTATTTTGAAACGTGTATGGTTAAAACTGAATCTTAATGATTTGCCATCATTGGTTTATTGTAGTAATAGAAAAATATTATTGACTTTGTTCCACACACTTTACGCCTCAAAGCAAAACAGCGGATTCACACGTTCTGCGTTGTTCTCCAGGGAGTTTTCCTCTGACAGTTGTAAAAGTGAGAGTCATGGGAAATTAGACTGAAGGGAAATGCAAAATAACTGTGAATTTCGGTCTCTTTTGAAGTCAGTATAATGTGACTTGACCTGCAATCACTGCTTCATAGCTCTAGAATTAGTTGTGAAAAACACAGGTGAGTTGTAACTTTGATTTTGGCGATATCTCTGCTATCAGAAATAACCTAAACCTAGCACTAAATGCTATAAATGGTCCCTATATTTTAGCTTGTATGGGCCTTTTGTCTTTGGACAGTTTTTGTAATAAGGTTTGAAGTTTTCTCAGAAGACTTATAAATAGACATTCATGTCACCCACAATATGAAATGTACTAACTTTGCCACTTTCCACGTAGCGTCATCATTAGGTCAAAACCTACATACGTACAAAACTAAGCTATACTTTTTTTGCAACCCTGTACGCAGGATAAGCGGTTGACGATGGATGGATGGATGGATGGAAGTTTGGGCAAATAAGGTTTTAGTCATAGATTTAGGCAGGTGTGACCTTTGTTACAATCAAAAAGTTCAGGGGTTGGTCATGGTTATAAACACCAAATTTAATTTCCTTCCTCAAAAGATTCACCACTGGGAAAATGTCTTTGTACAAAACATTTTCAAATGTAGTGGGGGGTTTTCCCAGAAGATGAAGCATCACTAGATTGTATAACATCTTCATCTTCTAAATCAATAATTTCACAGATGAAGGGGACTAATACTGTAGTTAATATAAATTAAGATGACCAGGTGAAATTGGATAAGCAGTATCATCCCTTTTTACACTGAACAAAATTATAAACGCAACACTTTTGTTTTTGCCCCCATTCATCATGAGCTGAACTCAAAGATCTAAGACTCTCTCTATGTTTACAAAAGTTTCCGGACCCCCCCAATACAGTGAAACGGGGCCTTTTATTGTGGCCAGCCTAAGGCACACTTGTGCAATACCCATGCTCTTTGATCAGCATCTTGATATGCCATCATGCTATCTCGTCAAAGGAGAAGTGCTCACTAACACAGATTTTGACAGATTTGTGAACAATATTTGAGAGAAATAGGCCTTTTGTAAACATAGAGAGAGTCTTAGATCTTTGAGTTCAGCTCATGATGAATGGGGGCAAAAACAAAAGTGTTACGTTTATAATTTTGTTCAGTGTAATTTATCTTATTGAATCCACTTTAGCCATAAAAAAGAAAACACGTAATAAACGATTTAAGAAGAGAGAGTTATTCAAACAGCAAGAAGCTCAGTATTCCAGCAGGAAAGCTTCAACATTTAGTTCTCTGCATGCAGGTTCGCTCCTTACTTTAACAGTTTGCAAATTCATGTCAAAAGTCATAACTCACATGTTAGACTGGATGATGTAGAAATGCAGTTCTTTCACGCACACACAATAACGCACACATCCACAGATTCTCATTTGACACAAGTTTGAGCTTTAAGGGTGAAAAACTAGATTTGACGCAGGGAACATTTTCTTCTTATGATCACATTCGCTATCGCCCTAACCCGTCTCTGGCAGTCAGCTTTGCTTGTGTGCATCGTCTTTGTGTGTGTGTGTGGGTGTGTGTGTGCATGGCGTGCCATCAGAGCTGTTAGTATGCTGTGGTCATCCCCTGCAATATCGTTCTGACACTCCTGCTTCCACTCGTCACAACGGAGCCTCCTTGTTTACTTTGCGTGCATGCGTGTGTGTATGTGTGTGTGTGTCTTTGCATGTGTGAATGTGTGTGCATGCGTGTGTTTGGTCCTCCTGGTTTTTGGCATAGCAACTGCTTCGTCACTGGGTGCCTCTCCCCTCATTCTCGCTCACATCCATTTATAGTTTAATATCTCTCCGTGTCTTTGTCTCTTTCTCCTGCCCTCTCTCCCCTCTGTCCCTCTCTCGCTCTGCATCTCTCACCCACTGTGTATGGGAGTGAAAGGTCAGGTATGATGATGCTTGCCTGTGGCGTTGTACTTGGTGGGTATTCACTTCCTTCCGAGAGACAGGGATGGAAACACTGAGAGGAAAAATTACGGAGGCAGGGAGAGAGAGGTTGAGAGATAATACACTTAGTAGAGAGAGAGGGGGAGTACTTTGAGGGCAAGGCTGACTTATTGTGTATTTTTCTGATTGTCAGCAAGTCCCTTGAAAACACAAAACCAGCAGTGTGTTTGTCCATCTCTAACCTCTCTGTGGCTCTCAGCCGCAAACCCCATTGGTCCCTACAGAAGACTTAAATCTTAAAAATGGGTCACAATAATATTTTTTTTCTTCTAAAGGCTCAGTAACAGCTGTGCACTGTAGGTTTTAGCAAATGTTAATTAAACAGGAGTAAAAAGTGCATTTGTTATTTTCAAACGTGGATTAATTCACATTTGGTGGTCTGGTGAGTATTTGGGGCAGTAGAGTACAAATGAACTACAGTGTGTGTGTTCATGGTAATTAAGGAACATGTCACCCAGTGTAACAGTGATGTGTTTTTAATAGTCTGGGATGGATAGTTTTGAACAATGGAGCTGTATGGCACAGAGGAATAAGCTACGATATCGGGCTTTGGCAACAGAGACAGTACTTGTTAGTCGGATCAGTTCATCGTTGGTTTCGGTCTTTTCATTTATCTTGACAATCACAAAAATAGAGAATGTCACCAGACTTATTCAGCTTGTTACTCCCCAGTCTCTCAATCCCCCCCAACGCCCTCTCTCTTTCGCTCTTTCTCTGTAAACCAGCGAACAGGTAGCTTGCAGCCAGCTTGCTGTTGCCATGGTAACTCGCCACTCTTCCTCTCTACTCCCCGAAAAAAAAAGGAGGGGAAAAAAACAGTACCGAAAGAAAGAAAGAGAGAGGAAGTGAGCACGAGGGAAAGTGAAGCCAGAAGAAGGGAGCAGCAAAGAGAGGTGAGGAGGAAGAGAGAGAAAAAATGCAGTTTGAAGAAAGACAGAACGAGAGGAGAGGACGATGGAGGGATACAGGATGAAGGAATAATGAATGAAGGATAATGAGAGAACATTTTGTCAAAGCGCCCTCCTCCCACTTTGCTGTCTCTTCCTCCTGCACTCTTTCTCTCTGTCCCTGCACATCTTGCTCTGGCAATTTTCATGAATGACTGAAGCACTATAGGCAGTGAAGATGTGAATGCTGAACAGGCTGAGAGACAGACAGGCAGATTGACATGGTAAGACATTTATCAATTCATCTATTTTTTCAAGGTCAATTTCTTTTTTGAATATTTAAGATTTATAATTTCTAAAGTCCCTAAAATCAATCTGAGATTTACTCATGTGGAGGGGAAATTATTCAAGTATATGTCTACTTGATTTGTGCTATTATTCTGGTATTTCATCATTTTACTTTTAACACTACAGGCATTTAATTACATTTTTAAGAGCATCTGTTGATTTCTTCTTATCCTAAATGTGATCCTTTACATGATATAACTGCAGAAAGACACGGGGATTGTTTCACCAACAAGGCTTCTTATGAATGTAACACTATTTAATTCTATTGCAAAGACAAGCAAGTAGAAAGGAAAACAGGCAGACAGAGCTTGTATTCAGGTAAATAATTACTTTTTTACTTTGACCTGACAAAGATCCAGTTCTTACTGAAATGTTGTCTATGGAAGTGGTTTTCAGTGATTTGGAATCATTATGCAGTTGTTGCTTTTTTATTAAGCCTGTAAAATTGGTCATTAATGCCACAAAAAAAGAGTTAATAATGACGGTTGCAGACAGGCTGGTGAACAGCTTGCAAATGTTGTCATGTAAAGCAACAAAAGTGTTAGACAATGAAACAGGCATTTTGTGAATGCAGTTCTGATTGTAGTGTGCAGAGAGTCAGCTTGCGGATGTGGAGCTGAGCGGAAACACAGACAGGCATTCATGCTGCTGAGCTGCAGACAGTCTAATCCTCTCAGTTTACCTGGAACGCCTCCGTTTACCAGGAATCTGACGAAGGGAGGAACTCTTAAGAGCTGTGGCAAATCCGACTGGCTTTACATTGTGCCCTTTGTGACAAGAATCCATCGCTGGGCAGCAATTTGAATGCATCTCTGATTTGATCCTTCTCAAGGAGCAAAACATTTTTATTTTGAGACGGTGTTGATGAGACTCCCTGCACTTAAGTTGAAAACTCATGTCTGCGTAGCTCCAAAACAGATGTTTAAACAAGTATGTTTGTCCTCTATATCTTCTTTTCTGAAGATGGCACAGACATGTCTCCTGCTTGTTGCTTTGTCGAGGTTTTCACTTTGTGAAAATTGGTCCTCTCTCCACTGGTTGAAGTTGCTGTGGCCTGACTGACCGGACTAAAGGCCACATTTGATCCACCAGTATATTTTTGATCGACAGACTATCTGATATGTTGAAACTGTCTTATTTATCAAGGGGCCCAACCCAAGGTTTACATGACCCCGGACTCACTCTGTAAGTCCACTGAGTCCGTCTGTGTCGCGGCTGCTGGAGCTGATCGTAGCCACTCTTGTCAATGCTTGTGCTCACACCAGAAGTGTCTCTTCACTCCTCTCTGGAGAGAATACACTGCCACTTTCAAAATAAAATACCCTGTGCAGACCCCCCGATCGTATATAAACAATAAACACAGTTTAACAGACAAAAAAGAAACAATTTAACTTTGTAGTCTACTAAATCATAGTAGAAACACAAAAAGGAAGAATTTATCACCAAATCAACAAAATCTAAACATGTCAGCAAAATCAATCAGGTAAAACGGTCTTATTCTGAAATGCTCCCTGTGGGATCTGCAGACGATGGACGAAACAGGTCACATAGAGCTTTGAAGAAGGTAGTAGAAGCACAAAAAGGACATATTAAAAACAGGTCATTAAAGTGGCGCAGGCTGCACGCTCTGCTGCTGAAACACTTCTGAGAGGCTTCCAGTGGAAGTTGATGACTGAACAAAACAGGGGCGCACACGCCGCCTGTGTGACTCCGGGTAGACATATAGCAGCCTAAGTCCGTTCCTCAGAATTCCCGTGATGCATGGCGGTGAAGGGAGTTTTGTTAAAATTTGCTAATAAGTCTCCTATTTGTTTGAAATACAAAAGTTACTTTGTGATTTATGTTTTTTTGGCTGGCCTATCTGCCTATCTGCCTGCCTACCTGCAAATTCTGCCCGTGCACTCACTACACATGAAAATATGTTTTGTTGAGTGGCTTTGGAGGGAGGCCTGAATGAAGGGGGTGGGATACTTTCTAAATCTTGACTACCACAGCTTTAACCATTCGCAAAGTTATAGCCAATTAAACTTAAAAAACACACATCAAAATGTTTTTCCTAAGATGTTTTCTAGCTGTTTCATCATCATCCACAACTTATTTAAATGTTTTCCAGTTTTGAGCAGCTCCTCCATTTCCTTTGTGCATTGCATTGTGGAAGAATAGTGTTCATCAACATTACACTCAAAAATCAACTGGATTTTGTCTTCCATTTGTCTGCTTTGAGTGCACTTTACGTGGTATGGATTTGAGACAAAACTTTACAGTCTTACTCAAATACAATTAATTGTCATGGATCCACTGTTGCTGAAGGTGCTATTTATTTTATCAAAAACTCAAGTTGAATGTTTAGTGTTTGGTGTTACTTTGGCATACCCCCATTTTCTGACACTTTTACTCTTGTTTTACACACTGTTGCTGTTATAAATGGCCCACTCACTCGTTTCCTTTGAAGCTTTAAACTGCATCACATGGCTTTCACCAGCATTAGCAATTTTTTATTTTTTTTTGCACCTCTTGGACTTTCTTGAATGAATGTTGGCGTACAATCTCAGCTTGACAGTTTCATTCCTGACCCTGGAAAGAGCATCATCGGCATCATTCATCATTTGTAAACGGCTTTTCCCAAGCTCAAAAGTTAACTGTCAACCAGAAGATTGTATTTAATTTAGGAGATGAAAGGCAGTTTATTTGTGATTATAGAGGCAAGGATGGCTTAAAATATTATGGACCCCGACCCCGGTTAATCACGCAGTAACTTCTGGGGTTTGAGGGTTACACAGTATTATAACCAGGAGAGACTTCATCTGAATGAAAGAAATGGGACTGGATCTGATAAGCGGGAGACAAATGGGTTGGAGTAGGGCTGCAGCGATTTCGGACTGAAATGACAGCAGCAGAGAAGAACAGATTAAAATTTTTTATTGGGACCACAATATTGGCTGTGATGATTGTGGCAAAATCTGATTGGTAAACTAAAGCGTGAACACCATAGTCAGCTGATTACAGAGCAGGAAGAGAGAGAGAAAGAAAGGGTTGTGAATGAATGAGGCATAAAGATAGTCTTCTTGGTTGAACTTACACTGAGCTACTGTAGTTCAAAATCAAGTTCAGCCTGTTAGAAAGAGTAACAGGATTTTTGGCTGCAGTAATAGGGATTAAAACTGTAACATCTGTGTTTCAGGACAGGATCTCAGACCACAGAGCCCACTACACTCACAGCAGGCAGAAAAGCAGTGAAGCCACGGCTATACTGAAGAGACATTAAGAATGAATCACTGTCTTGTCTCTCTGGTGAAGGCTGCTGATAGTTGAAATAGTGTCTATTATTTATGGCTGCAGGAGCAACACAGAGACTCCCGACCTCTGAACGGCAGCTCGATTGTGGATGAGGCTAGTAGAGAAGAAGAGGGCGTTTTGGATGCACGTGTGAATGTTGCATGTTTGCCTGAAAAATTGCCTTGGAGAAAACAGGATTAAAGAGTCAGACAGTCCAGCAAGAAGTGGGTGAAAGCATGACAGCCAGGCAGGAAGTCATATTTAACCCCACTCAATGGCTGAGTCATAGCTTAGTCTCTGCTGGGTGGCTGCAGATGTTCCAGCCCAAACACTCTTATGTATTCATGCACAGAGGGGAATAGCAATTAAATGGCACTCAGTGGATGAACTAAAGAGAAAATAGTCAATAGTCACGGGAGGAATGACTGAGGCGAATAGGCTGTTGGAGAGATAAAGAGATTAACAGACAGGTGGAAAAAGCAGAAGAAAACATGTGGAAAGATCCCCTCAAAAGCAGCAGCAAGGGTTTTTTAAAACACAAAAAACATAAAGTGACCACGATTCATCAACCAGGGTTGATGGGATTCAATTAAATCAGTGATTTAATGGTTGTCTTGCCAGGAAATTAGATTTCTGGCTTCCAAAATTAATTTTGTGCAACAACTCATCAGTGTCAAGACCCTCCCAGTCCTCCTAACTTTGCCCATTAATTTGGTGATTTACAGGTCAAAAGACTTCTACATGTCTGGATTGAAACTAGACTCAGACAGCAATTCAGTCACTGTGTTTCATGCACAAGCAGGTCCAAATGGCATGTAGAAAAATAGTAGAAGTAGTAGCCATGTTTCAGTGATTGGGTGTGGGCTATACTGTGGAAAAAGTTTAATCCAAATCACTAGACCGAAGTCTTGACTAAAGACTTTCATCCATAAGGATTCTCCTCATACAATAGGTGTCGTCACCTCACAGGGATAAATACTGGTACTATTGACCACAAATAACATAGGAACGTCTGCACAACACAAACCCAGAGTAATGAACATGTAAATATCTGCCACGTTGTCTTTCTCTACACATAGTTGTATTTGTTGTGTTATTCTCTATTCTTTTATTATTTATTATCCTTTTATAACTTGCGTTTTTTTATTACGTATTTATATATTTCTACATTATTTATGTAAACTGTATGTTTGTCTACGTAAAGCACCTTATCTCCAAAGCAAATTCCTCATACGTGTAAAAAAAAACAACTTCTTGGCAATAAAGCTCTTTCTAATTCTGATTCTGGAAGCCTTTCGGATGAAGTTACAGTATTTTCAAAGTGACTAGTTCCTTGCCATACATTGTTAGTAATAACTACCTTACTTAATTAGTATTAATCTATTTATTGTTTAAGTAAGTCAGAGTACTTTTAACTTACCCAAAAACTGAACAGCAAAAGGCTAATACACTTCCTAAAATATCACTGCCCTATCAGTGATGTCACCACGGGTAAGTGCAAAAGGCAATATATCTACTGCTAGATCACTGAGTAGAAACACAGACTGTGCTTTGATTTTAGTTTTCCATTCACCATCTTGTTGGTTTATGGTTTGCAAAACAAGCAGTTATTGAATTCGACAACACAATGCTTGATTTATGAAGAAACAAAAAGACCGGAAATCTGTATTTTGCTTACTGAGACCCCTTAAAGTCAGTGCTTGTACAATAAATACTGTATTGTTCTTTTAACTGAGTTTGTTTTGGCACTGCTGGCATAATGCCAGTATACCTTTTCATCGATCCAACTTCATTTAATTCATTTTCTGTTTTTCCTCATTGATTTTGTTTGTGTGTGTGATTCTTGTCTGTCTGATTTAACATCCCGGTCTTCTCTCACCGAGGAAAGCAAAACTTCACTGAATGGCATAATTTTGTTGTGGGAGATAAATCTTAGCAGTAGATTGCATCCAATATGATTCCTTGCTGTAAAACAAGGCTGATGGCTTAATAGAAGTCTGACTGAGTTATGCAGCCGGGTGACTGCATGTCATTGAGGCAATCAGGTAGGGACCTGCTGCCTCCAATGACTCATTGGATTACTGTCAGCCTAGACCAGACATCAGGAGGACAGGAAGTACAACAGAACAGCAGGTTTCTCAGCATCATCTGCTGTAAGTCACTATAGATAAAAAGTGGAACATAAACATGTAGGTTTATGGTGACAGAAAAAAGAAAATGAGGCTGTTCAAGCTTGTAGTTACATCTGTTTAATGTACTCCTTGTTATCTCCAAATGAGGTGAAGTCTTGTAAGACAAAAACCTGCTCATTTAAACAAATTTGTGGAATGTAAAGAGCATCAGTGCCTCAAATGCTCAGCGATCAGGTAAACAGGATATCCATGAATCAACAATGCACAGAGCACACTCACGTTCTCCTACCCTGTGTGACGATTTAAACCCAACTACTGGCCCCGGAAAGAATTGCATAAGGCTGCCCTCATGTTCAGAGTTCATTGTTAAATCTGGCTCACAAATATATTAGTTTTATGTTTTTGATGGGGGTTGTATTTTAGAGTAAATCTGAGCATTAAAATTTTTATTTCACATTTCAAGAGAACAACCTGGCTAGTGTCCTCCAGGTAATTTGAGTTTGGACATCTGAATTAAACACTGACGAGGTTGGTGAATCCGGCTAAGTGAGTGGCAGTTTGTATTTCACATGCATCTTGATGAATACTAGATTGCACAGATGTGTCTGTGTTTAGAGGGCATCATCCCTTTTTTAATGACGGCAGTTTAACAGTGATTGAAAAAAAAACAGCAGTGAAAGTAACCGTAAATGATTCTTTATTTTTATATAATGATTGTTGTGAAACAGATGAGATTGACAAGACTATGTTGTAATAGTACAACTAATGATGCGAAAATGCACATTATGTTTAATTTAATATTAAATGTGAGAGAAAATATCTTTCTTACTGAACTTTCCCCAAACATTCATATCAACAATTTTCTAGGAATCATCAATTACTTTGATTTAATCCACACTACTGCATGCTTTTTTACCCGAGTGAGAGAAGCTATTGAGTCTAATAAAAACAGTAAATCATATTTGTCTTGACCATCTTAACAGATACGAGTTGAAAATGCTGCACCCTTTCAGGTGATGCTCATGGAATCAAATTTGTCTTTAAAGATCTCTATCTCTAAAGAGTCATAATCTAATACTTTACTGCCACGTCAGCAACATGGATTTACTGTGTTATTAAATTTACTGTGTCATGTAAAATTACTCTCCTCTTCCTCTCGCTGACCCCCCTGTTCCCATGTTTCTCCTCCAGGTGAAGGGGGAGGAGGGAAATTCCACGGTGTCGACCTCCTCCAGCACTCCCCATCCCCATCCCCCTCTCCAGGGGACCCCTTCCCCCACCAGCCACGCTCCCTAGAACCTGTCACGGACACCTTCCACCAGAACCTCCCCCTGAGGAAGACACACTCTGACCTCGACACAACCTTACCTGCAGGTGTGTGTAACCATTAGGGGAAGTGCTTACTCTCCTCCCATGTTTTTCTTCTCCGTTTCTTCTTTCTTGCGTCCCTGTGGTGCGGATCTCCTTACTGCTCACACAAACTGTGCACCGCCTTCAGCCAAAAACAGAAAAAAAGGAAAAGAAAGGAACAGGTCACTACAAAATGAAATCTCTCTACTCATTAACTACTAACCCCAATGTCAGCTGAAATTCTGTCGGTGTTAGAAACCTTTAACTTTTGTTCTTTTGGCTACAGAAACACATATGTTTATAAACTTACATTGTACTGAAGAAGGTGTTTGCAGAAATTTCATTGACATAACATCTTAACCATTTGTCTTTCTTTTTGTCACCTACCAAATTGTGAATTTTAAAAAGAACACAGTATAGATTAATGTTGGTTCAATCATTTCTTTCCCCTGTATTTTCAGTAATTTGTTTTGCTCAGTGAACAACGGTGTTGCCGGCAGCCAGGATCTTTTCATACCTAATTGGTTTATTTACTGTAACAGGGATACTCAATAGCTGGGTATGACGGTTTCGCGTAAACAGTTTAACCTGAATAAGGCCTTAATTGTAGACAGCCGAGATCAAGCAGAACATCCAAACTTAGCATGAACCTTATTTTGAGTACTGATTCACTGCAGACCTTTGCAAAAATGTCAGTGTTAGTATATAATGTAATGCACACTTGTGAGGAAGGTGTGTAGGAGAATAAAATACATCTTTATACAATATCTACCCCCTGCAACAACCGATTACAAAAAACGCCCAAGACAAGTACATTCAATTATTAATCCAAATGCAATCAAAATACAGAAACAAAAGGACCAACATTAACATCTTGTCCTGAATATTTGTTCAGATACAAGTTAGCCGGCAACCAGCGATGGTGGAGTATACAGTATCTAAAGGACTTATTGTTGTTGAAGTAAGCAAGAAAGTGAACTTCATGCTTCCATTATTATGTTTATATTAAACATTTGTTAAAAAGTCAAATTGTTTTTTTATTGGGCTGCTATTAGCTGTGGGGGTGTTTATATCTTCACATGTCTTGATTTGGGTTTAATGATCAATTGAGTTTGTTTTAATCACTTTAATAAATTCTCAGTCTTCCCTGTCTTTCTCAGACAACACTTTGGAGCACAGTGCCCGAGACGAACTTCACCCAGGAACTATGGACCACTCTGGACTGCTGTGCTCAAACACACCCTCCACTTCCTGGAACGGACCAAAGGGCTCTACCTTTTCTCCCGGAGCGTGGAATGAGCCTTACAATTACAGCATGAACAAAGGCCCAGCAGTTCCGCCCAAACAGCACAGCATCATCGGTAATGCAGGGGGAGGGACGCAGGACGGGTTGATGTTGGTGAGCTCAGGACAGTCGGTGAGCTCACATTCCAGTTCATTCACATCTGTGACAAACCTTTCTGGGAGAGGAGGGAATAACATTCCTGGGATTTCACTGGCAGCGGCAATGATGGGGAAGAGGAGCGAGACAGAAGGGGCTGCAGCGGATGGAGGAAGAGGAGGTGGAGGAGGGGGGGTAGGGGAGGCAGGAAGAGGACGGGAACGGTCGGCACGTTCCATAGCAGCGGCAAACGCCTTCAAGTTCCGGGAGCGTTCCCTTTCTACCCCCACAGATACTGGTTCCTTCTGCTTTACAGAAGGTGGTATAGGGCCACCAGATGGGAATGCCATGTCTACAGGGAACGGGAATTCTATGGCAATAACAGACCACCACCAACAACAGCATAACTTCCTAGGTTTGGGTGAGAACTACGCCCTCCTCTACCCTAGAGGGAGCTCTGAAGACAGTGCCAGTACCACAGACACGATCTCTGTCACAGCTTCAGACTACAGTGCAGATGGCCGCTTGCGCCTACGCTCACGCTCCATCTCGCTTAAAAAATCCAAGCGCAAGCCGCCCCCTCCTGTGAGGAGCGTCTCTCTCATGAAGAACCTTGGAGAAGCCGAGGGGAGAATCCACCGTGAAGGCGGTCTTTATCGGGATGGCCGGCCCAAGAGCTTGCATATCCCCAGGGACCACTTCCCAGACTTCCAGCCTGATTTCCTACTGCCCAGCTCGTCCTGCTCCTCTAAACCCAATGTTGGTGAGCAGGAGCTGGGTCATGGAGGCACTAATGGACCTCCGAGCCTGGAGGTCCAGGCACCAGAGAGGGAGGTAGAGACAGAGCTGACCTTCCCCACTCACTGGCAGCTGGGGGAGTGGAAGAATGACCCTTACAGGTAGAAAATGAAACTACTCTTTAAGTTAAAAGCTTATTTGCTTGACTCAGTGAAAGTCTGCCTTTTATGTTTATTTGTTATTCTCCAAGTTTGT
>NC_060161.1:27917171-27943559 GCF_021292245.1 Micropterus dolomieu | reverse complement strand
GGCAACCAGCGATGGTGGAGTATACAGTATCTAAAGGACTTATTGTTGTTGAAGTAAGCAAGAAAGTGAACTTCATGCTTCCATTATTATGTTTATATTAAACATTTGTTAAAAAGTCAAATTGTTTTTTTATTGGGCTGCTATTAGCTGTGGGGGTGTTTATATCTTCACATGTCTTGATTTGGGTTTAATGATCAATTGAGTTTGTTTTAATCACTTTAATAAATTCTCAGTCTTCCCTGTCTTTCTCAGACAACACTTTGGAGCACAGTGCCCGAGACGAACTTCACCCAGGAACTATGGACCACTCTGGACTGCTGTGCTCAAACACACCCTCCACTTCCTGGAACGGACCAAAGGGCTCTACCTTTTCTCCCGGAGCGTGGAATGAGCCTTACAATTACAGCATGAACAAAGGCCCAGCAGTTCCGCCCAAACAGCACAGCATCATCGGTAATGCAGGGGGAGGGACGCAGGACGGGTTGATGTTGGTGAGCTCAGGACAGTCGGTGAGCTCACATTCCAGTTCATTCACATCTGTGACAAACCTTTCTGGGAGAGGAGGGAATAACATTCCTGGGATTTCACTGGCAGCGGCAATGATGGGGAAGAGGAGCGAGACAGAAGGGGCTGCAGCGGATGGAGGAAGAGGAGGTGGAGGAGGGGGGGTAGGGGAGGCAGGAAGAGGACGGGAACGGTCGGCACGTTCCATAGCAGCGGCAAACGCCTTCAAGTTCCGGGAGCGTTCCCTTTCTACCCCCACAGATACTGGTTCCTTCTGCTTTACAGAAGGTGGTATAGGGCCACCAGATGGGAATGCCATGTCTACAGGGAACGGGAATTCTATGGCAATAACAGACCACCACCAACAACAGCATAACTTCCTAGGTTTGGGTGAGAACTACGCCCTCCTCTACCCTAGAGGGAGCTCTGAAGACAGTGCCAGTACCACAGACACGATCTCTGTCACAGCTTCAGACTACAGTGCAGATGGCCGCTTGCGCCTACGCTCACGCTCCATCTCGCTTAAAAAATCCAAGCGCAAGCCGCCCCCTCCTGTGAGGAGCGTCTCTCTCATGAAGAACCTTGGAGAAGCCGAGGGGAGAATCCACCGTGAAGGCGGTCTTTATCGGGATGGCCGGCCCAAGAGCTTGCATATCCCCAGGGACCACTTCCCAGACTTCCAGCCTGATTTCCTACTGCCCAGCTCGTCCTGCTCCTCTAAACCCAATGTTGGTGAGCAGGAGCTGGGTCATGGAGGCACTAATGGACCTCCGAGCCTGGAGGTCCAGGCACCAGAGAGGGAGGTAGAGACAGAGCTGACCTTCCCCACTCACTGGCAGCTGGGGGAGTGGAAGAATGACCCTTACAGGTAGAAAATGAAACTACTCTTTAAGTTAAAAGCTTATTTGCTTGACTCAGTGAAAGTCTGCCTTTTATGTTTATTTGTTATTCTCCAAGTTTGTATGGTAATGATTAGAAATGCATTGAGTTCTCTTCTCTTTTCTTCTTTTCTCTTCTCATCTCCAGGTCTCTATCGGGCTCCAGCACAGCAACAGGCACCACAGTGATTGAATGTATGAAAGTCAGAGGCAGCTCAGAGTCTCTGCTTGATTCTCCCTCCACCTCCAGGGCCACCTCTCCCTCACAGCTCTCCATGGAAACTGACATCAAGGCATCTTCGCCCTTCAAACCCCCAGGACTTATGTCCCCATCAAGTGGTTATTCCAGCCAATCAGAGACTCCCACCCCAACTGTTCCACTCAGTCAAATGGCATGTCATGGAACAACAGGGACATTAGGGTGTAAGTTGCGCCCGAAGATCCCAGAAAGGAAATCATCGCTACCATCACCAAAGGATCCGGCTGCGAGGTCTAGATTGTCCTTTGAGATGCCTGGGAATGCACATCTGGAGCTGTCATCAATCAAGCCAAAGCAAAAGGCCAGTAGACGGCATTCTGACACCTCAACAGCTGCAAAACCAGGAAAAATCAGCCCCAGCTCTTCACAGGCATTGCCTGTGGTTACTCAGAATGAGCTGAAGACTGTTCGGCTTCGCTCTGTATCCCGTGGTGACTTGGAGGACTGCCCTGATGGGGCATCTGACACCATCGAAGAAGAACAGCATGGCCGAGACCTAGGCGAGGACCCTAGCCCACCACCCACCCTACCAAAACCCAAACCACCTGTCGCTGTCAAGCCCCCATTGCCTAAGCGGCCCCTAAACCTCCTCATCAAGTCTCCTTCCCCCGCCTCCACTTCCCCCCTAGCCCTTGACTCTCCTCCTGCCTCACCTGTGGACCGGCCTGTACCCCTAGGCAACATCTACAAAGTCATGAAAAAACCCAAACCCAAAAAACCTCCACCACAAACTTCAGGTCCCTCTGCTTTCCCTGATTCTACCATCGCTCCACAAACTGCCTATGATCATCCATTCCTCCCCCACTCCCTCTTTGATCTCCCTCCTCTTCCAGAACCGCAGCCTCTCCTGGAAGACCCAGCAATGGAGCCTGAATTTGACGCAGACCCAGAGATCCGTCTTGGTCCGGAGGACGGAGGCTCACTCCCCTCTCCATGCAGTAACCAGGAGGCCCCAGAGCTCCAGGACAAGAGCAAGACACTCCCCTCAAGGTTGACAATCTCATGTCTGGCAGAGCTGTCGGACAAAAAGAAACCCAAGGTGAGTTAAGACATCGTCAGAAAATGCTTTATTTTAGGAGTGTCCTTGCGCCTTGGTGGCAAACAATGTAGAAATACAGTTCATGTCCTAATGTTGAATTGTTGTTTGAGAATTATTGCTGTACTGATTTGATGTTAAAAACGTTCTCATTTCTTTGCAGGTTCCACCTCCAGTACCCAAGAAGCCGAATGTCCTCCTTCTTCCCTCATCAGTCCACTCCTCCACCAATGGCAGCACAGAACGTCAGACGCCACAGACCGACAGCCCTGTGGGTCTTCGGTCTCCTGTTGGAGCATTCTCACTAGAAGAGTTTCCCAGTACTCCTAGTGCTCCTGATGTGCCAGAGCAAGATGAAAACCACATGGGAACAGACGAGGAGAGTTCAAAAGAGTCATCACTTCAGTCTTCTCTGCAGGATTCCTCCCTCACAGAGCTGGGTGAGAAAATGACCTGCGCGGGGATTGGGGAAGGTATGTTTTAGGAGGGTATTTAGAAAGTAAGTCTGAATCTTTTTCTGCATCAGGCACGACATTCCATGTTTTTTAGGCATTTGTCTCCACATGCTTGTGCTCTGGCTCCATCACACAATTAAACTGTAACTCTAAACTTTATTTAAACATTTCAATAGACACTAACAAAGCTGAAGAAACATTAAAAAGGTGTGACCCACAGAAAGTCTATGTTTTTAATTCTTACCTGTAGGCTTGAAATGCTAAGTGTGTTACAAACCCCTCACATTTATGAATGCCAAATAAGGCTGACAGCAGCACATTTACATTTGCCATTCATGTAAGTGTAGTTGCATGCGACAAAGGTAAACAGCTAACTGGGCTAGGGTCAAATGGAAATTGCATTTAGCTGTATTTTGTAAAAAAAACAAGTATACTTTTTCAGTGGGGTATTTTTTAAATGCAAGTACTTCATCAGAAAATAAGTAATTTAATCCATTCTTACAAAGTCTTCCTAAAAAAGCTTTCCTTTACATATTTTACATGCAGCATATTAAGGTCTTTGCAAGCTAGCCGTGACTTAACTTTGGTAACTTCTGTGGTGTTGTACTGTGCCGTTCTACTTTAAATGCTAGATGTGCACTTGCACATTAATCAGAATTGTCAAGACATGGTTGTGTATTTAGAGGCCATGTACAATGAGAGCCAAAAACAAAGCCATAGAGCCACTATGGAGCAGTCTAAAGGAAATCAACTTTAACATTCCTGCAGCATTTGCTAACACATATTAGCCGATAAATACTGTTTGATATGTGGCTTGTTTTGACAGAAGCTGTGGAACTCATAACCTTTGTCTTATCATTTGATATTCATGTGTTTAATGGTAGCCTGTCAGAGTTGCTACACTTAATTAGGATCCTTCCCTGCTGTGTTTGATGCATAACCTCCTGATTCTGCTAGGGGAGATTTCTTGGGTTTTGAAGCAAATCAAGCCTAATTGCTGTAAAATTGGACCAAATCAAAACACACAGTGGTCCTCACTGTTTGTAACAGTGAATATGACATTTATCATTATTATCTAATTATTATCTGATTCTGTATGTAATTGAGTCAGATATTCTTTACTTGCAAGGGACATACATGTGTAGAAATGATACAGATATGATGAAATACATTTTAATGTGGTGTTTTGATATGATTTCTATGCTCAGATGACTCTGCAGCCAATGAGAAGACGGTACTCCACATTGCAGAGGAAACAGATGATGACTTGTTGCCCAGCACACCTGCAACACACACCACCGAAGACCTGTTCACTATTATTCACAGGTTTGAACATGGACACACAAAATTCCTATTCACATTTCAGACATACTATAACATGCTTAAAGACTTAAAAGGCTCTTGGAAAGGTTAAAAAAGGGCTGTCTGTTTTGACATAATACACTTATTGTCACATCACAAATGGTTTCAGCCAAGACCAAACTTGCCTGCTGGCAATAACAGTATAACCCAGAGCATGTGATGAAAGATGCATTGTCTCGTTGAAAAGGTGTGAGGGAGACAGAGCATAAGGTTCCCTAGCAACGGCTACATGTATATTGGTTTACTGCATGACCAGCAGCTCATATTTTGTCTTTTTCTGAATCTCCGTTTTTCTCTGTCTCTCTCTCACACACACACACACACACACACACACACACACACACACACACACACACACACAAAATCACAAGAAAGCTAGTCTCTAAGCAACAAGTGTTCATGATTTTACCTTGCATGATGCTGAAAATAACTTGAAAGGCGGAGGAGAAAAGGTGAGGAGGGGAAATAGAAGAACAGGAGTCAATGTTTTCATCACTTACAAGAAAGGACAGAGTCCCTTCTGTAGCTACACATTTTAGATTGTTTTATTATCTAAAAGGAGAGGTGTCAATCTAAGTGTGACTCATCTTGTTTGAGGAATACATTTCTAATTATGAACTGAAACAACTGGGGAATTTCAATCAGCTTCTTTATCTTTATCCCATTCCCCACCTTTGTTAATAATATCTTCTTTTCGCCTAGATCCAAACGAAAGGTTCTCGGTCGAAAGGAGCCGACGGACTCCTTCGGCAGCCGCCAGAGCCTGGTGTCCCCAGTGAAGCACAGCACCAGCGGTAGCGACCTCCGCAATCTGACCTTAGGCAGCAGTCAGAGGTCGAGCTCCCGCAATGAAAACTTCATGGCCCTGCTTCAGAAGAAAGGCAGCAAGTCTTCCAGCGGAGGGGCTAGAGTCTCCGCTATGGAGCTTCTCAAAAGCACAAACCCTCTGGCGCGACGGGTCACAGAGTTTTCAACCACCATGTCGACATCCGGCGAGGGAGGAGACTTGGCATCCGGAAATGGCAAACCCAACGATCAATGAACGGAAGTATTGTTAACGGATGTTTACCAGGTCCGTTTGCTGTTGACAAAGCTACCAACCAATTCTACAACGTGCCACCCACTGCAGATGGGGCCTTCTGACTAACATGTCCAAGTGGATCGCTCCAACTACTGATTGACCATTTGCACTGTCCAGTCAAATTTGAGCAAATTTTTGGACAAAATGGTCCCTCCCATGTTTGAAGCGCAATTGTTCCCTGTCAAACCGGTCCCTCTAAGAAAGAGTGAAATCTGTGGGGAGCAAAGTTTGTTCTCTCTATATTTTCATTGAAAGGTAGAGGTTTTAAGATTATGGTTCAACACTGCATCGTGTTTTGCTCATTGGGGATATGCTCAGTGTGGAGGCTGGATGGATGAATAGATGGACGGGTGGAGTCTAGACTTGGAATATAAGGATATACTACTCCTGGCTCCTTCTGGATGAAGACAACAAAACTCCCTGATGACCACGATGGTCAGTGTATATGAATCTGTACTTATGCTGATCCACTAGGATACCATGGAGGATCACTAATCAAATGTTTGCAAGAAGTAATGGAATAAAATACAGAAGATGTGAGACTTCAAATGATTCGTCTATGATTCAACCAAAACCCTCCAACCACCCCTCCACCACTACAGCACCGATACCTGTAGACATACATGACTTGAAGGGTGAATTTTTAATGGTGTCATGAGGCACCTAAGAAAGAAAACATGCCAAACACCTTGGACATAACAATTGTCTTCTCTCAATGGTAAATGCAATGCCATAGCATTTTCAGAAAACAGAACAGTCTGATCTGAGCGGACAAACCGCAGGATTTACAAAGAGAAACCACATGTGGGCTTTTTGCCATCAAAGATGAGGCATGACCATGTCACAGATTTTGTTGCTCATGCTATGAACATGAACGTGAACCTTTTACAAAACATTCCACAGAAGCACCCAGCAAATGGACGACATTTTGAAACGCAAGCACTTTTCGTTTTCCTTGGCGTCGGAGGTTGTTTACATGGCGCAGCCTTTGCGTCGCTATATTTTTTTCTTGAGACACTCATCAATCATTATTTTTTCAGTCTTTGATTAGAATTTCTTTTTTTCTTATATTTTTTTCCTACACATGCTAGATGGCCATATACTGTACATGTTAAATTGGACTGTACTGTATGTATCCTGTACAAAGATAAATGTAATGCATCTATCAGTGAATATCATTTGCGGACACGAAGACTAAAAATAGTGTACAGAGCAGCAAGCAGCTTGGACTACAAACTGCCCACAAGATGGAGGGAAAAACACACACTCAAACACAGACACACACACACACACACACAACTAAGGAGTAATGCAATGGAAGACAAGCAGAACAGACCTATCCACACGAGTGTGTGTGTATTCATACGAGTGTGTGTTCAGGGGAGATCTTGCCTGTGGAGTTTCTGTACAGAGAGCATGAAGCAGGCCTGGTTGTTACACAGGGTTTTTATTCATTTTGGTCTCTGGTGATGGGACCAAAGGACTGTTAAAAAATACAAACAGACCAGAGGGGACCTAACAATGTGTGTGTGTGTGTGTGTGTGTGTGTGTGTGTGTGTGTGTGTGTGTGTGTGTGTGTGTGTGTGTGTGTGTGCGCTTGTCTGTGTGTTCATGTATGTGTTAAGAGGGAAGTGCCAAGAACAAAATGGGAGAAAGAGAGAGTGCACGTACGTCTGCCTGTTTATGTGTTTGGATTTTTGCGTGTGCACATCGTCGCCCCACATTCCCACCCCACCCCCATCCTTTTCTTCGAATAGGATTAGAACGAACGAAGCAGACACCCTACACCCACACATCAGGGAACCATAAGGAACCCAAAGGGATTCAGGAACCAATAGGATCGACTATCGAGAGGATTCAGGAACCAGTGGATTAAGGATTCTGCAATAGAGTTAGGTATTCCGGCATGAGGGAGTTTTGAGACATCACAACCCCAAGGCCAGTACAGATCAAGCCAGAGATCTGTGAGCACTGTCGCAGAGTGCCGTTGCAGGGCCAATTACTTTGGTTTACTCTCCTCCACGCACGTTTTCACACACCTGTCTCTTTCCTCTCAGAGGTCAGGGGGCGGTCTGTGCCTCCTTCCTGTACCTCCTTTCCACTCGTTCTTCTCCTCCTCTTTTTAATCACTTCTGGAGCACACGCTGTCTCTCTGCATATAGCATCATCTTTCCTTTTTCCTCTCATGGAACCTCTCTTCTGGCACATAACAGTAGCACACTCTCTCTTTCTCCTTCTTACGCTATATGCTGCAACCTCTCTCCGTTTTTTCACGTAGCATAGCCTCTCTCTCCCTTTCAATCTTCCTGCCACTGCCCTCCTCCCTTCCTCTTTTAACCTTCTCTCCATCCTCTCCTCCCTCCCTGGCGCTCCCCCATTTTCCGTTAACCTTCTCTCCCTCCCTCTCTCCCTCCTCTCTACCCCTCTGCATTCAGTCTATGCATCTGAGCTCGGCAGACGACACGACACCGGATGAATGTCAATGAATGACTGTTAAGAAAATAGATGCTGTGCTTAGTTTGGGAGTGCAAAAAACATCTTTCAGTGCTTATCTTATGCCTTCTCTCTTTCTTGATCTCTTGAGTTTTTATACTTTTTCTTAACCTTCCTTTTGAGTATCCATGTAACATTGAATTAACATGGATGTATGGAATGGATCAGTGCACAAACACAGAAACAGGCAGGGTTTGAATGTGTTTTTGCAGAAAGGACCTTACCTTTTGGATTGTGAGCAAAACACCCTGTGGTCTTTGACCCCTGACCGACCCTCAGTTCTGGATCACTCTGTGGACGGTCTGAGAATTTTGGATTAGCAGTGGTTCAGCTCTTAACACCTGACTTATCCCTCCACATGGATGGACTGTGTGGAGGGAGGAGGGACCCTTTCATCTCTTGACTCCCAGTCGGCAAACTATCCCTCGGTGCTATTGAGTCGGAGCTCCCCCTGGTGGATGGAAAAGGAGGAACCACACATCACAACAGAAGAGGGGGAAAAAAACTCCTTCACACATCTCTCTCTTCCCTACAACAGTCCTTCAGGTATTCCATAATCCTGAAAAAAAAAGATGAAGATTTTAAAAATGCATAAATTATCACCATTTATGATGACTAGTCAAGTGACGCTTGTTTTAAATATTTAGTGAATGAAAAAAGATAAACCTATAAAACTCTGTGTTTGTTTGCCTTGTATACTGAATTATGGGCGTATTGTTGCAGCGCCTACTGTGTTTTTTTTTTTCTCTTTCATCTGCCTTGGTAGTACACACACAAACACAACTTTCTGGCCAAAAAACGTTTATGTTTAATCTGTATCTGATCTGAACAGAAAGGTTTGGAAATCTGACTCCGATAACTATAAAAACAAATATTTGCCCAAATCTGCATTGATATACAGGTATGCAGTGTGGCGCAACGAAGTGATATTGCCTTATTTTAGAGCAATATCCCTCAGAGCAATCAAATATCTGAGGTCGGGTAACAGAAGTTGGAAGGGAGGGCTGCTAGATCGAGAAAACTACAAAGTAAGATGTGGTGTGTAGACACGTGCATCTAAAAATGGGGGTGTAGAAGGCCAGGCTGTCAGGAAGAATGTATCACGTTTCAGCGCACACATAAGCTGAAAGGATGAACAAACCACAGTGTTGTTTTACTTGTTCCTGTGTAGACAAATAGCAAATATCTTCAACATAGCACATTTGGTTCACAAGTAGAGGTACAAACAAAGAATCACATGGGCATACTGGTAAAAAGGGTGCTATCCCTTTTGTAGGGATACAATCATTTAATATTGAGAAGAACATGTTATGTTTTTTGCAGTTTTTATAAATATTTCTCAGAGGCAGAGTTGCGCCAGGGGCAGAAATAATCTCATTGGTTGGTTTAATCTACAAGGGGTGGAGACAAAGAACCTGCTGAGACACTACTGCCAACTTGGTGCCATATTTTTGCTACTTCGACTAACAACAAACCTCCTGACAATTGGAACAACTGGCCCTCAGTTTGTTTGGTTTATCCCTCTGCTCTACGCAGTATGAGAAAATCTGGTCACAGTAGCTCCTCCCATTGGGGATTTAACGAGCCAATGAGAGTAGCTTAGCCCACAGAGCAGCCCTGCCCCCAAGAAATGTCTGTGGAACTAAATTATCAATCAAGATGTGTTGACAACATATATTGAAAATTACATTTCTATAAAGTGTGAAATATATTGAATATTTAATACATTATCCCTTCTTTAGGAGGACAACTAGGGACGAGAGGAAGGAGGGAAAATGAGGGTGTGGACCAAAAGTTTGCTTCTGCTGAACGTTGGGATTACCACCATCATCTTTCCCTTCACCTCCTCTCTCCCTTTTTCTCAGCTGTCGTGTGACTCAAGAGGAGTAATCATGTTAAAAGCTTTCTCCCTCTCACTCTCTCATTTTCTTCCCTGCAAAGTGATAAAAGGTATGGGAAAGCAAGAAAGTACAGAGCACTGCAATCGCCCGATAATTAATTTGGTTTCATTTCGGGCTCTGCAGATACAGAACAGTCACATAGCAACCTGTTGCTGAGACACATAAATAAAAGCTGTGTAGAAGTAAAGTTGGAGACTTTGAGTTCAGGCGAGGACAATTATCTCTAAAGCCAACAGGAAGATCCCAGTTTATCCGAATAAGCTAAACAAAGCTATGTTAGTGTGAATAATGTGTTTACAGTAACTTGTTAAGTATAATGAATAGAGCTACGAACATGAGACAATATACCGGACCACCATAAACAAATCAAACATTCCTTCAGACTTTAGACTCAAAGTTGACCACAAATCGTTCCAGGATTTGCAAAGGATTTACAAATATAATCTGTCAAAGACAAAAACAGCTACTACACAAATCCAAACTGTTTACCATTTTGTACAGAAATCTACACAGACACAAAAGCTTAAAAATAAAAATATTGGACCACATTTAGCAACTGCAATTTGGCCCAAGAAGAGAACTTGTTTTAACCAAATGTACATCTTTACTGTGGAACGTTACTAAACACGCTGTGACAATTACCTGTGTTAGTTGTGTTGAATCAATGTGTGTAGTATTTCAGGTGAGGGATTGAGCAAATAATTTAGTTACAACAAACTGTTGTCTTTGAAGAATTTATTAGTACTATAGCACAAATCAGCTGGACCAGAGGTTCTGTCTCCTAGGACAGTCACTAACTTCTGGCCCAGAGCAAAGGGCTGCATAATAATTTAATAAATCACACCAAATAATAAAAGGAAAAGGTTAAAGATTTAAAAACAATATAGAAGTCATAATAATAACAAAAAAAAGTACTATTGTAAGTACTTAGAGATTAAAAGATTATAAAAGAGAAAGAAAAATGTACTATTCTGATTTTTACAATTACAACCGAACATGTAAACTCAACTACAAGTTCTGCTACCCGATGACCTGAACCTGTTACTGGTTCTGCTACCCGATGTGTGTGTTGTGCAAAATTTGGGGCTCTGGTTGGATTCGGTTTGGTTATGTTCAGAAATAATAATAATCAAGCCATCTGCACCCATGCATATCACGTGTTGCAAGTAGATACGCAGCGTCTACTGGGAAGATGGAGAAAGAGAGTGTAGCCAATGCCTTTACATTTACTAATGTATGAAAAAAGCAAAAACTATGCTGTAGCTTTGGGTGTCAAGTCAGGTTCGGGTCTCAGTTTTTGCGCAAAACATGGATATCTTGACTGTAGCTCAGAACAATAAAATAGTACTCAACTCAAAGCCCCAAAACATTAAATTGGAAAAATTATAAATCACCACAAGTCTTCTAGTTTCAATGACCTACTCCCTGCAAATCCATGCACGTCAGCAATTTAGTTGAGAACTACATTCTGCAAAAGTACACGCCAAATGTCTATTCCACAGCAAGAGGATAAAATATACATTATTATCACGAGTAACCATGTTGCTACAGTTAAAAAAAACTTTTTGTTGCTTTGAATGCAACAAACCCAACTCTGATTGAGTTTCAGTGACTTGTGATGGGCTACAACAAACCAAGAAAATCACTAATCGGACTAAAGCCTCATTGCCCAAATGTAGCCCTTTTGTAATTAGCTGAAAGTTACAAGTGTCACAAGTTACAAGTCAATAAATACATGGTTTGAAGTGTGGTCCGGCTTTATGAGTGAGTGAAAGAGGGGGAAAAAGAAGAGCAGAGAAAGAAGGTTACTGGTTGCAGATTTGGGCCAAAGAGTATCTTTCATTTGTTTTAGGAGTGCTAGAGGGGTGGGGTTTACAGTGTTTGGCATGCTTTCCATCATGAAAACTGATGTCCTTTGCTGGTAAACCCCACCCTCCTGCCACTCTTAGGCAAAGTAAAACAAACCCCAAAACTCAATTGTTACCCCAGTTCAGGGGCTGTACAGGCAGCTTATAAAGAAACAGAGATGATAATTAGAGAGACATAGAGAAAGACAGACAGAGCTATTGGAATTATTCTATTTTTGTTATTCCCCATTGAAAAAGACATATTTAAAGGAATATTCCGTGTATGTAATGAATATCCTCTGTTTCCCTGCCCCATCCAATGGTGTGATCTGTAGCTGCGAGGTGGCGTCACAGACAAATGCTTCCCTCTGCAGCTATGCAATGCCAATGTGATGAAATTATTATATCAATATAAATAAATTATTTTTCTTGCTTAAAACAGCCCTGAATGTTTTGTTTGTTTACTTTCCCTATGTGGTTTGTGCCGTGGTTCCCTGCTCGTCTTCAAGGTTGCGTTCTGAGTCAGTATTAATGAGTTTCCCTGGAGAGGCTGCAACACTTCTGTTAACTGGGTATTTCTGTCAACACAGTGAAGCACGAAACACCAACTAAAACCTCTTGATCCAAAGTTTAATAATTACTTTTATGTAGGCTGGTTTGTGTCAAAATTACTATGCATGTTCACACAATAGAAGGTACGATGATCAGAAACAGCTCTGATTCCAATAAAACAGTCCAGATATCATATTTGCTTCTAATTAATATAAAACCTTGAACATCCTACTGGACACATTTGGATATTTCATGCTGGTTTATCCTAAGCAGATTTTTATATAGAAATACATCCATGTTATCAGTTTCAGTGTCAAAATGGGGCTGAAATAGAAAAAAAGCTTCTCCTGTTTTCTCCTAGTCAGGGCCAGATTAATCTACTATTGTGCTCCAGGACCAAATGCCACCTCTACAAGATGGGGTTTCAAGATTAGGTAAAAGGGCAGGGGGCCCTTATCGTTAATGTTTATATTGTGCCTTAGTGGTGAAGAAGAGGCTACAATACAAATTAGATATATATCCAATAAACACAGACTGAAATATATTAATGAATTTAAAAATAATTTATATTTTGTGTTTATTGTTAATACCATGTTCCAAACTGTTTACAAGCAATTTGATATATGACTTAATATGAGGTGTGTAGGAATGTTTGAGCGAGACATTTTTGGTTAGTACAACATGGGACTTTAGAAGAAGATACATATATATTACACATTTACTTCCACATACAGACTGCATTCATTGTAATTTATTTTAATGAAAATCATAAAGTGATGCATCAGAAAGGTAAATTGTAATGCAATCATCCCAAAATAACTCCTATTTCAAAGATTGATAGTATGTAACCAGATTATCGTTGCACATGGTTTAGATTACGCCTCAGTTTGCATGCATCTGTTACGGTGGGTGTGGGTTGAGCAGGTTGGAGGACCCAAACGCAGGACGCAAGGCAGAGGAGGTGCGGTTAAAAAGGGGGTTTATGAGGGAAAACAAACAAAAGGCGAGCACACTTACTGACAGAGTGGCTGGTTAACAGAGTCCAAAAACAAGGTGATTCTAACAGAAATCCAAAGGTACAGGGTAACAAGACAAGCAAGGCTGGTTACAGGAAGGCAGAGAGTACACGCACGACAGACTGGGGGGTAACATGGACAATGACCGAACAAGGGCTGAACAGAAAGACCACACATATATACCAGGGATAACGAGCAGGGCGGGAGCAACACAGGTGACAGACATGAGGCTAACGAGGGAGGCAGAGAGACAGCAGGAAAACAGAGAGGCAGGCAGGCAGAGACAACAGGGGGTAACAGAGAGAACACTTAGACAAGCAGACATGTGGCACAGTGAATAACCAAGAATGCGACAGAGTTAAACAGAACCAGTAAATGAACAAGGGAATACACAAGACTAAACAGGGAACACAAGACCAGGAGTAAACACAAAAGATATTAACTAACGTACAGGACTAGGAACTAACTGAACAAGATTACACAGAGAAACACAGAACCAAAAACAGACTTAAACAGGAATGACATGAACACAAAAACCCACATTCCTAACAGCATCCTGACGAGAGCCTCACGTTGTATCTCTTTCCATTAGGAATGTGCATGCTGTTGTAGCTCCGGGGAAGATGGTTGATATCACAATAATCAGCTGCGCTCACCTCCAAGACAGCGAGTCGCTGTTCACTGCAAAACTAACTGTAATTACCGGTCTTCACTTTATGTGTGTGTGTGTTCTTGATTTGCTATCATTGTAAGGACCAATTAGAGTATTTTGCTTTCTGAGGACATTTTTTGTATCTTCTTCAACTGGCAGTTTTAGGGTTAAGGTAAGAACTATATTTAGGTTAGGGGCGGGGTAGGCATTATGGCCCACCAGGGTCTTCATGAGTGTAGCAGTGTGTCTACAAGTCTAAATGTGTGTGTGTGCTTGTGTGCATTCAGGTGGGCTATCAAGTCTTCCACAAAGTGTTTCATGTTCCATCTTTGTAATGACATCCTCTCAGTTAATTACATCCTTCCCATCTAGACACACACGCACACACTCTGTTGTATCACTATATTCTTCTTGGGCTCTGGAGCCATCTAGTGTGTGTTTATTGTTAGTGCGACCTTTTGTGGCAAATGTGAAAATTAAACAAACTACACATAAAATCTTCAAAATCATAAATATAACAAACTGATGAGGTGATACCAGCTCTGATCTGGTTGATTTCACATATTAAAACCCTTGCAGTTGTGAAATACTGGTGCAGAAGAAAGAGAGGAGATCGCTCATAAAAAGGATGTTCTAGCCTGAAACAGCGTGAGACATGGGGCTGAATAACTTTGTCTCTGATTAAATTACAAAGGTTTTTGATCTTTAAACAAGCTCATATGTGACAGTATACTCGACCTGCAAAAAACAATATTGTAAAACAAAATTATTTTTGGCAATTCCTGTTTCATTTCTCCACTGACAAAGTGAATCCATATTACATTCACTTACTCATTTATTTGTCAGATAATTTCATTCGAAGCAACAAGATACAATCCAAAACACAGAAGACGCAGCAGACGGGTCATCGTGAATAAGTGACCTAACAGTTTGCAGGTGCACAATGTAAAACAAAAGTATTAATAAATATTTACCATACAAAGTTACAAAGCTAAACACGCATGCTATGAATTTAAAGCAGAATTTGAAGCTAATCCACTTATGTATCATCAGTGGCTGAACTGACTCAAGTAATGTACTAAACTGTACTTTATACTTCTACTGCACTACATCTGAGAGGCATGTAATGTACTTTTTACTCCACTACATTTGTCTGACAGTATTAGTTACTAGTTTCTAGCTACCCTTCCTGTCCAGTGAAAACCATGTGTCAAATTTGAATTTGTCTAATACACTGAAGTGTTGCTTTATGGGCTACTGCTTAAAGGTTTTGTGTATGAGATTTGAAACATTGACAGCAAACAACTATTATTTACAGATATAGTGTGGTAATGGCGTCCTGAGCAGAGAATGATATCACACCCTGTGTGGGTCCCTCCGTGTGAAACTCCGATACAACAGATGTTTCTTTTATAATCTAACGCAGTGAATTAAGGATTTATTTTGACCAAACCACAGTTTGTGGTGAGTTTTATTTTGCTCCTGTCAAGTTTGAATGAAGTGAGATTTATGATGACCTGCGAGGAAAATTATTGTTATTTTCAATGGACCCTGGTGGCAAGCAAGAGAACTACAACGGCTGTTTCTGGTTAAACAAAAAGGATATTACTGTTGAAAAAGATCTATCTCGGTATGGATCCTTTCCATAATGCTGTAATAAACAAAAAAGTACAGCAACACCAGAAGCCTGTGGACTAACAAGGCCCCCCCCAGTAGCTACAGACCTGCATGAATGTGCAGCATCATTTCAAACAAAATATCTACACATGGTGTAACAATCCCAAATAAAAATTCAGACCTGAGGACCAAACAGGACTTCCAGGGCCTGTGACACAGCTGTTGAGGTTTTAGCATGTTATTATTCACCAGACTTGAATGACAGAGGTCTGACGAGAGCTTTGCTGGTCGTAATGTCAGTCATTGTGAGCCATTTAGATGAGGTGACTAATCTTTTCCTTCTCTGACTCTGACAAATGGGACTTTCTGCAATAAAAACACTCAACAATATGTAGAATATTAACTCTATCCCACTGACCATGATATTGTACTTTAATGCCTAAGTATTTAAATCTACGTACATATAGATATTAGGTGATTACAACTTCATAATAAAGTGAAGGGGAAGGTTCTCTCATCAGGGCCAAACTACTAAACTCCACTCTTCCTGTTTCTGACAGCAGAGAGCACGCCATGTTATCTACAACACACACACACACACACAGAGTGGTGGCCGTGGCTAGCACAGGAAGTACTGACAGCAATCTGCAATCAACACAGAGAGACAGAAAGAACAAGTGAGTAACTTGTCCTGCCGCTTTTCTAGTAAGAGGAAAAAGAAAGAAATACAAATGAAGAAAGCAGAAGGAAAGCCAAGGAGGGGTAAAGAAAACCCCCCCGCACAGAAACAGGAGATTAAATTGCACTGGAAGGGAAAAAAGAGAGGAAGTGGAACCAAAACAGAAAAAGGGAGGGATGAGGGACTGAAGTCATGCTGGGAGGAGGAAGAGGGGAGGGGGGAGGAGTAACGTCAAGTGCAAGAGAGAAGAAAGAGCAGAGAAGAGAGAGAGAGCAGCAGAGGGAGGAGAACCAGTTATAGTCGTAGACAACCTATGACTTCATTGAGGCTTTTATAAACATCCTGATTATTTGGAGTACCTGCGAGGACGAGGAAGGGCCACACACACATACACACTCCTGACTGATGCTCGTGCTGGATGGACCGACGGCGTTCACCTCCACATTGTCTCATCCACCTCCAGCTGTGCACATAGAAGATTGACCTGTGCGACCAGACATGCATTTCTACTATGTGGTGGGTATCACATGGGCCTGCATGTGTTTGTGTGTTCATGTCTTTGCATGTGTATCCATCTCTGTAACTCTGGCTGATTTTGTCGATTTCACATTTTCTAAATCCAATTCAGCCATGAAATGAATGATGAGGGACAAGACATAAAATTAAAAAGAGCAGCATGCTTGTGGTAATTTAAAGGTCTCCGTTACATGTAGTTATTTTATTATCCATGTTTTTATTGCAGTGTCATTAACTCAGTCCAGCTGAGTGAATATTTACTCATATCAATAATTCTCCAACTTTGCTGTTACACCCAAAGACATAAATCACCTTTTTCTTGGCCTGCGAATACTGTGTAAGTCCCACTTTGGATCTGGAATCACTTTGTTTGACAGGTTGAACAATAAACATACCACGACAGAAAACCAAAAAATCCAATCAGTTGTTCCTTGGCTCAGTGAATATCTGTCCACCAAACTTGGAAATACGTTTTGGAAGAATGTTGCTGTGTTCCCTTTGGTTCCTTGAAACAGTAACAGATTCTGATTGCAGAAAAGAGGAAAATTTGGACTTTCTGAAGCTTGTAATTCTTCCCCTTTTTGCATCTTAAAGCAGTTAAGTAAAGGAGCATAATCTGAATGTGTAATTGCTTCTGGCTTGAGTTAATTTGATGAGGTTCTTCTTATGGGAAACATCTTTATTTTAAGCTCACTGTTGGAAAGAAAATTTACTTTGATGTATGATGGAAGATCTCTCTTGTGCAGACAATTTATCTTGATTATTTATTTCCAGGTCCTCCAAACTAATGTTCTAAATTTATACTAATCATAACTGTAGTACTGCCTGGTAATACAGCATCCTATAAACTTTCCCTCTCTGTATTTCTTCATTATTTTTAGCTAATTTTGTATTAGTTCCTTGCAGTAACAATACAGTACAAATCATTGTTAGCAAGATAAATGATTACTGATATTTAACATTGCATTCACCCTGTAGCCTGTTAAACCTCACCATAATGTGCACTTAGTGCAGATTAACATTATTAATGGCTCAGCCGCATGTTTTTTATTTAAAGGAAACTCAATAGCAGCAATGCAGAATCACATTTCAGATCACTTGTAAATGAAAAGGCAACAAGTCATCCAACTTAAACAACATAGGTCGTTTTAACCAACCTCCAAATACGACTTGTATGAGCGTATGCTACAATAGCGCCCCTACCGGTGGCATTTGTCCGTGCCTCCCAAAACGGCAATTTCGAACTCTGTTTCCCAACCGGACCTACGTTGCGTAAATCATGTACAGAGCGACACAAAGGAGGTGAACCTTATGTGCTAACGGCCGATGTGTGTAGCTGTTCACCTGTCGAAATGCATACAATGACTGCATTGCACACACCCCTGTGACTGTAAAGGTCACAAGGTGAAAAGCGGCTCAAGTTCAATCCAACCAACCCACCACCACCGTAGTACAACTTTCTGGCTATTTATAAAACTGTCTTTGTCATGTGTTTGCGTTGTACACAATAAATGTAAGAACGAGTTGTAATTTTGTAAACGCTCCATATTTGTATAGCACCTTTCTAGTATTTTTGACCACTCAAAGCGCTTTTACACTACACCATTCATTCACTGAGCCTAAGCGCTTAAACAGAAACTAACATTCACACGAATATTAAGGATACTTTAACATGCAGCCTGGAGGAGCAGGGGATTGAACTGTCAACCTTCTGCTTAACAAGAAACCCGGTCTACCTCCTGAGCCACAGCAAACCAGCTATATGGCTGAAATGACCTATATGTTCATTTTTCTGTTGAGGACAGGCTTGAAAAAGGTGTTGCTCAGGAACCCACAGAGAGTTAGTGCTTTTAGTGTCTTTCGGCTACTGTTTTTACAGCTTGCAACTTTAATGTCTTGATTCACCCTTGCAGCTCTCTTTGGCCTCGTTGTAGTGGACAGTTTTTAGCAAAAAAGCTCTGACAAACCCACTGTACAATACTTGTACAGCACCAAGCGATGAATAAAGCGGAGCATTTAGCAGCTTAAGGGCCACATATTTCCCTCAGGAGTTGGTGGAGACCAAAACAAAGCCAAAAGGAGACTAACTGTTGGACATTCTTTAGGTGGCCAAGCACATTTAAATGAATGCTAATGTTGCTCCGTGTCTGCTGGATGAGTAAGTAGGCAACAATTTGCTAACAAGCTCTCCATATCAAGATAAAAGGTGACAGTATGTCCACGTTCACAACTTGTTTCCGGTGCCTTCAAAGTGGCCAAAAAGTCTGAGAATAAACAAGAACAGTCTAATTCTCTCGGTGTAGAGAAGACACTGCACATTGTGTTCAAGTCTAAACATTCAGCAGTGAGAAGAGTTAAGTGAAATTTAAAACAATCATTGTTGTGCTCGCCTCATGCACAAGCGGTGAAAGCTCACAGAAATGTGTGAAGCATCTGAGCTCTGCAAGAGAAAGGGTGAAACCTTACGGAGAGACACAACACCTTTTATGAGCTGATTGTAGTTTGCAAAGTATGGTTGCTGCCTTTTAAACTTTATAGTGTGTGTGTGTGTGTGTGTGTGTGTGTGTGTGTGTGTGTGTGTGTACATTAAGTGTTTTTTATGTAGGACAACAAAGAAAATCAAGTTCAGGACTGAGCAGTTACTCTGCGTTGCAACTGTTGTGATGTGTTTGTGCCTCTGTGTTTAAAGAGTCGGGTAGGGTTCACATCTTATTGAAATGTTTCATTCTATGTGAGATCTTTTTACTTCTAACAAATGCATCATACTGAATGAAAGTCAGACATAAGATACGTTTACTGTCTACTCTCAGTGGTTCAGCAGGCTGAGACATTAGCTGTGTCTTAGGGGTGTCAAGGTACATTTAGATGTGTTTTCTGTGTGGACAAGAGCAGGTTACCAAAACGTTTGCACTCATGTGAGCCAGCGTGCAGATCTAGAATATCCACTTTTTAACGAAGGCTTGCACAACTGCCGTTTTCCCACAGAAGAGATGATTCCTGAAATGGTTGTGAATTTCCTGCACAGACTATTCTCAAGATTATCCAACTATGACATTCGACACATCTAAAATGTGCTGATTTGCTGAATTTTGTTATTAAGCTGCATTCACAACCTCTTTATATCTGCTACTGTTTCAGTTCTTGATTTCTTAATATACGAGGACACTCAAAATGAAATATGTCTTCTGCTTGTAGATGCAGCCTGTTTCCTGCTACAGACTTTGTGTCTCTCCCTCTTCTATAGTGAATCTGTATGTTAAATATCAGCGCAAAATGGCCCTAAAGAGAAGTCCTTGGTTTTAAAGGAACTGAAAGGGCTTCAAACTCGCACTTGAGTCACAGAAATGAGGACTTGCTGTAGTTGAAACTTGAAATCCCCTGGAGAATTGGCTTGCTGTAACCAAAAGTATGTTCAAGTCTTCTGATAACAAATATAAATAAATAACAAACATAAAGGCCACAGTGCAAATCACGCCTTGAATATTTAATTATATAATTCCCATCACAATTTCCCAGAGTTTAAGGTGACGTCTTGTTTTATCAGAGCAACAGACCAAATCTAAAGACATGCAGTTATATTGCAAAAGGCAAAGACAAGCAGCAACGTCTGAAGCTGGAACTAATACATTTTTGTAAAAATCACTTCTGTAAATTAACTGACTTTATTGATACCACCATCCCTCAAATTTCATTTTAGAGCCTATTGTAGTCTCCTATATCAGTACTTGTACATAGTTTGTTGTTGTATGTGGTATCAAAAATCCATGCCATCTTTCTATTTATGCAATACCCTTCTTGTGTGTGTCATGTACCTCTGCGCCGTGTAGAAATGTACCATGGCATCTGTTGCTTTACTGTACCATGGTACAGTTTTGTAGCATGGTCAGTACCATTGCTAGAACCATGATGTGCAAATATTACCATGGCCAGTGCTGTGATAAATTGCTTGTACCACGGGAAGTAAAACTGAAAATACCATCCATCACCATCACAATTCCATGGCGTAAGGGATCTGGAGCACCACTTGGCCTTGACTGACAAAACCAGGTCTAGCTAAATCTTACAGTTCATTGCAGGAATTTCTTTCTCACTCTTTCTTTTTTCCTTCCTGTCAGACATTACCAGACAGCTGCATCACTTTTCTCTCAAACTATTATTTCTGCATCTGTCATCCCTTGTTTCACTCTCAGCAGAACCTCTCTGCCTCTCTCTACTCTTAGCCCATCTGCCTTTCCCTCGCTCTGCCATGGTTACGTGCAGCTTCTGTGGCTCAGTCATATTTCTTGCTTGCTTTTTGATTTGTGGTACTTAGTCTGGGACTTTATTTTGCTCCATTAAGTGGCCAAATCCCATTAAAGTTAAAGACTTGGTTGTATTTTTGCAGTGGCAGCTGTGCCTTTTACCTCTGCACCTGATGTAGTAGCTGAAATTATTGGTGTAGGTTTTCATGCTGTTGTTGTGTTTGTGAGGTGATCAGATGTCGAGTAAATGCTTAAAAGGTAAAAAGTTTTTGATATTCTAACTATCTGTCTTTCTGTGCAATCTGAAGTTTGAATCTTAGGTTGAAGTTAAAAGCCAGTTCCGCCTGTGGTACAGTGCAGAATGAACTTTGAACCTCATCTTTATGTCAACATGGACAAGAAGACCTTAAAGTTTACATTTTTAAACTGAGTAGACTCCATCTGTGGAGGAAGAATATGTGATATGACTGAGAGCCCTAGAAAACCAATCTTGGCCACTGTCCATTTCCATTCCCCTGCTTCCATTGATTGTCCTATCAGTTTAAAATCCACATGGTAACGCCCTGCTTGTTCATTTCAGACAATCAAGTACAACCTATTGCTACCATGCCACACAGGAGCCAATCACTAATCCAGATCCCTGTTATCAGCCCAATAAGCTGCACCTGTGGACAGGTGCTTTTAGCCACTTTTCATCCCTACCGCCACCACCACCATCAAGATGTTCTCTAGAAAGAGTTAAGGTGCTGCTTATGCCAAAAAATCTAACCTTCAAGTGAACAGCAAGCTGTTACATCACTTAACATGTCTCTCCTGACTGAATGAGATTAATGTTCAGAAGAGATAATAGAAGAGGAAGCTGATATAATAACTATCTCACCATGTACTTCTGTGAAAACCTATAAATGCAATAGATGGTGATCATAACTCCCCACGCAGCTAGACATCTCAGTTAGGCTAGAGAACAGAAGTTACCCCGGAAAGAAGATTCTACATGTTTTAATCCGACTTTAATGTTGATATTCATGTTTGCCAGTTAGCTAATGTGTTTATTGTTTTCTGTCTCTGCTTGCTGAGGTTTAAGTGAGAAAAACGCATTCACAGCAGCTCTGCTAGTAAATTGAACTCCAGTTTATGGTCTCATTCATATGATTTTTTTTACAGAAAGGAAAACATTTGCTTTTCTACTAAAACGTGGGAAGGTTGTTAATTTACAAGGCAGAGTCAGAGTTAGCTGGCCATTTCTGTGCATGCATTGGTTTTCTGGGTAAACTAAGAACCATTTTTGCAAATTTACAGAAATCATTCTGAAATAATCACAAATATCTTGCTGTCTGTCCCAAGTGCCTGACTGTTGTTTGTACTTCTGTGGTAGAAATGCTCCATTGGCAGTTTTGCTCCTTCTGACTTTTTTAGTGTTGTTAATAATATTTTGTCTGTTGGACTGATTTTATATCATTCTTTGCTAAATTCTTAATATCAGTGGGACTTGCAGGTTAAAGGATAAGGCTGGTTCTATATTCTTCTGTCAACTAATTCCATGAAAAAAACAAACCCGACAATGTTTTAGTGCATCTCTTAATACTTTCTGAACACTTTAAAAACAGGTCTAAAATAAATAATAGTAATAATATTTTAGAGAGGCTCAGTAATTTTCTAAAACAGTTGGTCACTGTAGTTTTTAGCAAACACAATAAACTACAGTGTGTGTGTGTTCATGGTGTTAACTGCCCACCTGGATGGGAACTAGGTCCAGCCAAGACTAGCTTCTATGAAATGGACAAATATGAAAATTGACTGACTTCGAGTGCAATTGTTCGAACATTTATTTAAAAGGGTATACATGCTGCAATTCAACTAGATTATCAGTTTATTGTTATAAAATAGAAATATTAAAATGCCAATGCAGGTACTTAGTATTGTTGCTATTCCAAATCTATGATACTAAGATGCCATGCTGGTTTTGGGCAAGAGGAAGGTAAACAGCAACAAAAAAGACTAATTACTTTCAGCTGACTGTCGAAAGACTGGTCTTAACCAATTCTGTTTCACTGCGTGTTCTTAAATTATACACACACTGCAAACAGACCCTCCTAAGTGTCAATGGGAACAGTCCTGCTACAATGCAAATGAAGGAACATGTCACCCAATGCAACAGTGTGACTCATTGGTGTGCTTTTAATAGCTTTGGACACCAATGGAGCTCTATGACACAGACAGTACTTGTTATGAGATGCAGTCAGGGTTGTTTTTTGGTCTTTTCATAGGATTGTTTAACAATGTGAAACGTATATGGATAAATTTTTCGAGCATTATAAATAAAGATTAAATAAAAAAAATGCTTTTATATGGCTTCTGAGTATTTTGTTAGCATTGAACAACAACAGTGATCAAATCTTACAACATACACAGAAAAAAACATGGAATGAATTTCAATTAATTATTGATATTACCAAAGGTACTTCATGGATTCTCATAAGACGGCCATAAATTAATAATGACCACAGCATGTGAGATTGTGACTTTTCATTTTATGCTTAATGAACCTGATGATGGTTCATTCTACTTGGGCTTGTTGAGAAGTCTGTCAATAATTCAGAGTTTGAAACACGAGCGCTGTATAGCTTTTTTCTTTTAGTTTTACAGTAAGAAGAGGCATTTGGGATGAAGGAAGATTTTTCTGGCTGTTAGTCACTCCACGGGTCTCATGTTTCATGCTCCATTTTTGGTGCACTTTGAAATGTGTGGGTTTGATTTCCAGCTCCGTCTTAATAACTCTCCACCCAGTTTTCCACAGTTTCACACTGCTGACAGACACAAAAATTTGTGCTCGTACTTAACCTTTACGTTAATCAATTCTCTCCACTCTGCACTCCTCTTCCTCTTTGTGATGATGCCCTCAAGATTTCTGTGCATCTGGTGTATGCGGTCGGCTGTGTGTGTGTATATGTGTCTCTCATTTGGGAGTGAGTGCCAATGCCTTCAGAGTGTCCTCAAACAGTGTGTAATCTCCCATCAGTCGTGCTCAAGAGTTATATAACCAGCATAAAGTGGGTATGGAGTACTGAAGTGCCAGTGAGTTAATGTACTTGAATTTGAACATAAACGTCTAATAAATGACTTTGATAATAATTTTGGTGTTAATCAAATTTCTTCTTACACAGTGCAACATGCATGATCAGCTGGTTTAGGGACAGAGGAAAGTGTTCTCCTCAGATGGACTTGTCTTGTGTCGATGTTTCAAGGCTAATGTCAGTATTCGAGAGTTCAAAATAAGCCAGATATTGATATAGTGGGCAATATTTTAACCATAGCAACATTTGGTTATACTTGGTTATACTATTGTTATTGTGATTGTGACATTAGCTAAATGGGTCAGTGCTCAGATTGACAAACTATGTGACGGTAAGACATTTCTGTGCAGTAATATCTTTCTTAGCCAACAAACAGTACATTTATTTGACTACAATTTTAAGGTACTTGTACTTTATTTAAATTTTCTGCTACTTTATACTTTTACTCCACAACAATTCAGAGGAAAATATTGTACTTTATACCCCACAACTCATTTGACAGCTTTCCTTAAGTTACTTTGCAGATTCAGATTATTCATCCAAAATATAACTAATAAACTAATATAACCACTAATAAATTATTATATATTATAATAGATTAAGCTGCCCAGTATATAAAGTAATTAAAATGAGTGCCATCTGTACCAGCTGCAACATTAAAGTGATCAACTTGATACTTGCTCATATTTTTACTTAAGAGTTTGTATGCAGGACTTTTACCTGCAGTATTTCTACACTATAGTATTGCTGCTTTAACGTAAGTAAAACATCTTCGACCCCTGGTCAACATATAGTGTATGCTGATACCAATACATCTGCTATGAGTTAGAATCAGCCAATTTATTTGCCATGCTGATGCATCACCTGGGCTCCAATTGAGTTGTGTCTGCAGGTATGTCAAGTTCGAAATGTGTGTGCGATCTAAATCTAAACTTTTACCGGTATTTTTGTAAATTTTAGTATTTTAAATGTGCGTCACTGCCCCTAACATGTGAGGATATTCTGTACTTTGCATGGATTGTTAAACCTCTTGAGTTTAGGGCTTAAGGTTTTTCATTACTATAGTTATTCCAACCCATTTACTCAGAGAGGATTTTTCACCACATGGAGGGAGAGTTTTGGGATTCACAGCAGTGATGCTCCATGCCATGTGGCTGCCTGACAGTGCAAAGGCTGTGGCATGTTTTGGCTGTAAGAAAAGCAGCTTGTTGTTTCCAAATTCCTGGTTTATCAATTAGATTTGTTTTTCTGCAACAAATGTTGATGCGGTTTTGTCAGTTGCGTTGCTGTCACTTGCTGGACAGGTGCTTATTGCCGTATGGGTCATCACCACAGACCAGTGATTGTCAAACGTTTTTCAATAATGTACCATCTTTGAAATATATTGTCAGCCATGTACCTCCTGACCAGAGGAAAACACTTTTTGGTAGGTAACATAACAAAAGGCCCATATAAAGAGGTACAATACAACACAGTGCCTCCAGCGTCTGATTTATTCAACAACCTTGTAATTTAAAAAAAATATATAAATGCTACATTTCTATCTTCACTAAATCTGAGACAAACCCATTTTTTTGTCATCATGCAATAGCAGCAATGATGCATTGTTGTTGCATTGAACTGTGTTTTACTTGTGTCTAACTTACTATTTTGTGAGAAACATGAGCGTGTGCTTTACTGAGGATCTTTGTCGTTCTCTGCATCATTGAGGCAACTGCAGTGATCAAAATCTTTCTCCAGGCAAAGTCTGTTTCTTTGCTTTGCTTTGATTGTAATCATTGCAGAAAATGAGGCCTCACACAAATATGTGGATCCAAAGGGGAATAGCTGCTCCAAAGCTTTATTTCTCCCAGCTCAGGGTGCTCCTCCTTCACGCACAGCCAACACTGCGTTAAAGAGTTGAAGAGTTTTGCCTGATGACTGACAGGAAACTTTATTCTGTTTGCTTCAGACAAGAGAAATTGATTTCTCACCCAATCCAGTTGTGCAGATTTTTCCTCCACGTCAGGGAAGTAAGAACTAAAACCACAAATCAAGTTGGCTAAATGTCCATCCAGGACTGACTTCACTGGAGTTTTCTTTACATCCTCTTTGGGGAGGAAAGCATCCACCTGAGGAAAGCAGGTGAAATCCCCCTCTGCACATGTCCTCTTCCACAGCTCTGCTTTCTTCACAAAATCACCCACCTTGTCACACAGACAAGATTCAGAATGCTGGTTCATTCA
>NC_060161.1:27916594-27917151 GCF_021292245.1 Micropterus dolomieu | reverse complement strand
ACTGGAGTTTTCTTTACATCCTCTTTGGGGAGGAAAGCATCCACCTGAGGAAAGCAGGTGAAATCCCCCTCTGCACATGTCCTCTTCCACAGCTCTGCTTTCTTCACAAAATCACCCACCTTGTCACACAGACAAGATTCAGAATGCTGGTTCATTCATTCATTCACAGGTGCTGGTCATATAATTAGAATATCATCAAAAAGTTGATTTATTCCAGTAATTCCATTCAAAAAGTGAAACATGTATAATGTATACATTCATTCTACACAGACTAGTATATTTCAAATGTTTATTTCATTTAATAGTGATGATTAAAACTGACAACTAATGAAAATCCCAAATTCCGTATCTCCGAAAATTAGAATATTACTTAAGACCAATAGAAAAAAAGGATTTTTAGAAATGTTGGCCAACTGAAAAGTATGAACATGAAAAGTATGAGCATGTACAGCACTCAATACTTAGTTGGGGCTCCTTTTGTCTGAATTACTGCAGCAATGCGGCGTGGCATGGAGTCGATCAGTCTGTGGCACTGCTCAGGTGTTATGAGAGCCCAG
>NC_060161.1:27908809-27916494 GCF_021292245.1 Micropterus dolomieu | reverse complement strand
GCGAGACGCTTCTGACACTGTGTCTTGTTCAAGAGTGGCTTGACACAAGGAATGCGACAGCTGAAACCCATGTCTTGCATACGTCTGTGCGTGGTGGTTCTTGAAGCACTGAATCCAGCTGCAGTCCACTCTTTGTGAATCTCCCCCACATTTTTGAATGGGTTTTGTTTCACAATCCTCTCCAGGGTGCGGTTAACCCTATTGCTTGTTCACTTTTTTCTACCACATCTTTTCCTTCCCTTCGCCTCTCTATTAATGTGCTTGGACACAGAGCTCTGTGAACAGCCAGCCTCTTTAGCAATGACCTTTTGTGTCTTACCCTCCTTGTGCAAGGTGTCAATGGTCGTCTTTTGGACAGCTGTCAAGTCAGCAGTCTTCCCCATGATTGTGTAGCTTACAGAACTAGACTGAGAGACCATTTAAAGACCTTTGCAGGTGTTTTGAGTTAATTAGCTGATTAGAGTGTGGCACCAGGTGTCTTCAATATTGAACCTTTTCACAATATTCAAATTTTCTGAGATCCTGAATTTGGGGTTTTCATTAGTTGTCAGTTATAATCATCAAAATTAAAAGGAATGAACACTTGAAATATATCAGTCTGTGTGGAATGAATGTATACATTATACAAGTTTCACTTTTTGAATGGAATTACTGAAATAAATCAACTTTTTGATGATATTCTAATTAGATAGATTTGCAAGCCAGCCTGTGTCCATAGCTTTAACTCCGAGTATATGAATGTATTATTTGCTACTGGCCAATAGCTTTTGTTCAAAAAGAGGCAGAGAAAAAAGCCCAGCATTGTTAGTCAGTGATCATCAAGTTATTCCAGTTGCTCACAAACTCTCTTGATCATTTAGTGCTCTGTGTCAGTAAAACTCTTAGTTGTTGCTCTTGTAAAAAATGAAAAGTACAAAAGCAGTGCTACACGCGTGCAGAGTTGGGGATGTGGTCAAGAAGCCCGTTAATCAGTAGCTGAAGAGACACTAATCATTCTCTACTCCGGAAAGGATAGATAACATCTGTGTTGTGTGTTTTTATAACGTGTACACGCATGCATTTGTGGATGCATGACCCAGTCGCAATAAAACCACATATGCTGGTTTGTAGAGGTATATGTGGGATATCTGCATGCATTCGTGTGTGTGTTAGAGAATAGTTTACCACTGTCCTGGGAAGACCTTTTATTGAGTTATGACAGGAAAACCACAGGATTTTCACTTCTCAACCCTCAGAGTGTTTAGTCTCCATGTAAATCTGAGGCGAGGATCGGGAAAGAAAACAGTGGAAATATGGATCAGGCTCTTTCCATCTTTTTTTTTTCTCCTTTGCTCTCACCCTGTTGCTCTTTGTGTTTATATTGTGTGAAGTGAGTCATAAATGCAGTCATTAGACAGCCAACCTATTTACCATCAAATTGTAAGTCTTGGCATCTCTGCGTTGCCCCTGAATCTTCTTAACACACACACGGAAAAACAGCGCAAAGCAAAAAGAGGCATTGCCAATCTGTCTCTCCACATGTATCCATTGCCCTTTATACGCCCGTGTACATCTGCGCCTTGGCAGCTCTGCGTGCATGTCAGCGTTCAGACTAAGTGATGGATCTTCTGCTGGTTGGCCACAAACATGATTTACTGACAATTGAGGCTGGAAGATCGTTCTCACACGGCAGGCTGTCTCTGACACTCCCAGAGATCCTGACAGCAGTTTAGCCATGCCGCTTCGGCGGTTCAGTCACAAGCCTCAGTCGCCAGGCAGGGAAGCAGTAATGCTGAGGTGCCCCTGACCTGCAGTTCATTCCAAAGAGCTCCTGAGTGGGAATCAGTAAGAGATTGTCATCATTTTAGGATTTGTTGTTGTTGTGCTTCTGTAGGAACATAAAGCAGGACAGTGCTGAAAAAGACCTAATGCTGGAAAAGTAAATACTAAAGAAATAAAAAACTAAAAAAAACTAAAAATCTAATTATAAATACTTACTGCTTGTACATTTGAAAGATGGCTCTAAATAGTTTGACTTTCTCCTTCCTTCAGGAACGGTGGCAGCTGTGGATGTTCACAGTGACTCTGGGCTGTGAATTGAATCCATTGTCACTGTTGTTATGGTGCTTTCAGACCAAATGCAAATTTAATCCTCGCGTGAGTATGTTCGCTGCAAGTGTTCACACACAATGCGAGAAGGCGATTAGAACCCCTTTGCGTCGCCGGCACCACCCCCTCCTTGCGTCGCTTTGCGACTCAATCATTGTCCCTGTACAAATAAAACGGATATATTGTTGCATTGGCTGACACATTCTTCTGTTACGATCAACATTTAAAAGCACGGGTATTCTGCTTTTTAAATGTATGTTCTATGTTTAAAAGCTAAAATCTGAAGTGCACAATAAGTATTTGACACTATGCACACCCTATAGATTGATTTGCCCTGCCAAGACATTACTGGGAACCACTGTACGACGTCATGTTTTTAAATCTGTCTTTATGCTGTGTTTACTAAACTCTGCTGTGAGCAGTTATCTTGGTTTTAAGAAGCTTTGCAGTGGCCTCAGTCATTTCAAGTTAATGGTATGTGTCCAAAAATCCAGTTCTTAATGAAACTTAGTGGTGTTACGAGGCAACCTGTCAAAGACGAGGAGGGAATGAGTGTGGCACTCTTCAGGAATAAGAGACGGGATAAAGAGTTGTTGTATTCATAATTTAATGAATAAGTCAGTGTGGTTGTCTTTAAAGGTGGTCTAAATGCATTTTGTGAAATGTCAGAAATCACTTTAAGGGGAAAAAAACTCAATAATAAATTCCATAAATTTAAGAGATCACATGACAGATATTACAGGCCAGTGTCAGTTTGGAGGATACAGGATATATCATTCTCCATGTCAGGACAGCAGGACTGCATTTTCAAAGCCCCTGTTGGCATTTTCCACATTTCCTGTCTTTTCCCTATAGAGGAATCCCGCCCGCCCCAAAATGGTGCCCACATCCTACCACGGCTTTCATCCTAAGATGGATGATCGTGTCCAGGATTGGCAGGGTCAGAGCTGTCACCACTGCGAGGCTTCCTTTAATCTTTTGACTGTTGCTATCCATGGTAACAACTTTTATAATGACTCAGTATGCTTGTATTATATTTCAGTTTTTGCTTTATTATTTTTAATGTACAATTTAGAGTGACTATATAGAAACTGTCCTTGTTTGTTTGTTTTGGAAGTGCCACAAAGCATCCCACTTTAACACTGAAGATCGCTGTTCGTGTCCAAAGTTGTTTTTACAGTCTTCCCCTAAAACATATAACCTAATAGTTTTTGTGCCTAACCGAATGAATTTGACTGTGGATGAAAAATGTTGACGTACACTGTTACAAAAACCAGTAAATTAAATGTCATCAATACATTAAGAAATGTAGTTATTTGAGTTTACTTGACTGTAGCCCACATGTATGGTTGTTGAATATAATAATAAACTGTAAACTTTATTTATATAGAACTTTCATTAACAAGGTCACAAAGTAGCTTACTTTACAGAAACAAAATAGCAGATAAAAAGAATTACATTTTATTTATCTAGTGCCAAGTTATCTCAGGGAACTTGCCACATACCAGGCCGTCCTCACCCAAAAAACAACAACATAGGTAGATAGCTGAAGAGCTTTAAACAACCAGATTATTACGTTATGCGAAAATACACAAAGTGTAGAATATAAATAACCACAAATATTGTTTTGGAGGTTTGATATTTAGGCGACCTTCACTTAGGAGTCCAGAGTTTGGTTCCTGTGTGAAACAGAGATGTTTTTTTATTATTAGCGTTTGCTAGCTAGAGTTAGCAATATGTGTTTTTTGCAATTTGCAATTTGTGTTTTATTCCATTTTTTAGTGTTTTTATTTTTTAGCATTTTAGGTAGCGTTTGATGGCGCTATAGCTAGCTAGTGATAGTGGTAGTATTTTTTTTTTTTTTTGTAGATGTTAATAATGTCGCCTGTCTGATCATCACAGTCTGGGGCTCTAACGGCAAAGGCCCGGTTGTCTTTAGTCACAACCACCCATCTAAGGAAACGCTCAGGCAGATAAAGCATCCATAAATCTTTGACATAATTTGGAGCAAGACAAAATAAATGCATGCTTGACCTTTTAAACAAATAAGCTGATTTTGGAGATTTTCCTGAGTTGAAAGAAACAGTTTTAAATATCAAGTAATGAGTTTACAAATAAAGCTTAGAACCATGTCACCAGTAGTAGAGTAATAGCTGTGAGTGTGTGTGTGTGGGAGAGAGACTAAACCGCCCATCAGATACAGAAAATTGAGGTGTAGGATGATTGTTGTCCATCCTAAATATGATTTCAATTGTTTTTTATTTGTGGTGTGCGTTGTTTGTGTATGTACATGTGCAGCTGTTTGTGTCATGGATTGGGGCGCAGACTGGGGCGAGGACCCAAATGCAGACAATGGCAAGGCGAGGAGGTTGCAGTTCAAAAATGTTTATTAATTCAAAAAACTAACTTAAACAGGCTTACAAGGAGCTCGAGGCAAAGTCCAACAAAGGTAGTCCAGAACACAAGGCGATCCAAAACACAGGGAATAATCCAGAACAAGGAAGACAAAGGAACAGGCAGGAACACTCAACTTTAGACGCAAGGACGTGACAAAGACTGGAGAGACAAGCAGGCATACATATACACAGGGACTAACGAGCGGGGCGGGAGCAACACAGGTGAGCGAGATCAGGGCTAACGAGGCAGAGAGACAAGCAGGCAGGCAGAGAGACAGCAGGGGGGAACAGAGAGAACACAAGACAAGCAGACACGGGGCAGAGTGAATAACCAAGAAGAAAGAAACACACACAAGTTACAAAGAACCAGAACCTAAACGAGAACACAGAACTAGAACACAGAGTACACAGGAGACCAAATCACAATAATACAAACAAGGGCCAGGAATGAATCCCAAAACATGAACTAAGGACATGGAACTAAACTCAGACTCCCAAACAAGACACACAGACAGGATCATGACAGTTTGTGTATTTGTGCGTTTTTACTGAAAATGGTTTAGGGGAAGAGGGAAAGTTAGAAATGGGCAAACATTTTCAGAATGGTCTGTACTGGGATCTGTAAGCATAAGTGTAAAAAAAAAAAAAGTTGCATACACATTTATACAGGCACATATTTATTTAAAGAATTACATTTGCTAAAAAATATAATAGATGTTATTTTTTATAAATAACTTGGTTAAGGATATATACAGTCTGCAGTTAAAACCAGAGAGCCTAACTCTCTCTTCTGCCCCATGGGATCTTATTTCGGAAAAAATATGTATAGTAGTCAACATTTTTTTAATCCCGTTTGACTTGTGCCCCGAATTACACATATGATGTTATTACCAGGTGTAAATGGGGTCTTTGATTTTGTGATGGAAAAGGGATCGTCCATCCAGGTGGTAGTTGAGTCAAGTGTTGACAAAAATGGGACCATAATTTACAACATGAACTACATGTTGTATTTAAGAGAACTTAAAATTTGCAATTGAGACCATAAACTTTATTAGGAAAGTGTTTACTGAGGTAGTAAATCAGGTGAGAAGTAGAGTCATTTTGTCATTGAGTTCAATTCAATCAGACATCTTTTTGGCAGAAGGTTTAAAGCTCTTCCGTATTGGATTCACGTTTCAGACCTGGAGGTTGGCGCTTGGTTTTAGCAATGTCTAGAGGCCTTTTTACATGCAAAATCTGTTTCCTAAAAACACAAGAACAGGCTGCCTATTTGTTCTTTTTTCTCTGCGTTTCCCCTCCTTTTCTCCACTTCTCGTCTGGTTTAAATCACTGTCACTATAAATAAAACAATCTAGCAAAAGCATCCTGGATCAAAGGAGGTGAAAAATGAATGCCTCGTGTGAACCTTCTCAGAGTAAATGCTGTCTGACAGAAGTAAAACATATCGCTATATGCTGTCATGCTACACTACATCTCTACAGCAACTAACGTATGTGATACAGCCATAAAAGCAGATGGAGATGACATCACATCTCCTGAAAAAGCAGATCTCGCCCACACCCCATCCCACCGCCATCCTCTTGGGGAGGGAAAATGAGACGAGAACAAATGAACCTGTGGCTGACTAATACCTCAGTTTCATGGCAACAAGCTATACCGGTTAATTTTAAGCTTCTTTTTTTGTTGTTGTTATTTTACATTACATAAATCCAGTATGTCTAATATACCTTATATATATATATAAAATGCACAGCAGTAGGTGTTTGTACTCTGCATTTGTTGTGGCCTCTTAATAATCACCTTGAAGTGAGATAGACATTGTTCTTGTAATCAGATTTAAAAAGACATATTGCAATGTTTGTGTTGCTGCTGAAAATAAGGTTAGCATGGAATTTTGATCCTTATCTAATAATGATAAAATAGTATATTTGTGACCCTCTGGTGGTGAACCAGTTGCCTTGTGTCCTTGAGTTGAAGAATTTTTGGCCAAAATGCTACAGCAGAAATAAAGGTTTAGCAGGTTCAGCAGGCTGGTCAGAGGCAACGATGTGACATTGGGTTGAAAAGTGCATTGCTACATATTCTACTTAAAAGCAATACAGTATGCTCAGTTTAATCATCCATCATCTGCAAGAAGTTGTAAATTTGTAAATGTACATCAGAAAACCCGCCTTACTCTCTGCATGTTTAAACGAGAAGGCTACTGACCATCACGTACTCTGGTATTTGACTAGGGATCTAATGCCACGTTCGAGACCGGTCAGAACTGGGATATTTCCCGGTTGAAATTTCCGACATCAAAGCGTTCCAGGTACATGGTGGTGCATGACGCCAAAAGTGAACGAAAACCATGGCTGACTGTTTACCCCTCTAGCTACATCAGTTGGTAACCATCAAGTCAGTCAATGTTGTAGGCTATACTTCCTAATGTTTTTAACAATAACTTTATGCAGAGAAGATGACTTTATGAGATTCTTTACTGTAGCCAGCTACCTAATATGCCTAACATATTTCTACATCAATGTATGCAGAACAGGTTTTACTATATGATCTTGTGTATTATTTTAATTTAAATACATGTAAAAAAAATTTTTTGTTGAGCTTATACGGAGATCTTAAGTTGCTTATTCAGCTGCTACTCCTGAAGTCAGGGTAGATATTTTCACAAGAGTTCACAAGTAGGCCGTCCGACTTCAGGTGGCATTCCAGGATATTTTTCTTGTTGGAGGTCGGAAATTTCCCAGTTCCGAGTTGCCTGGAATGTAGCATTATCTAAACTTTGAAGAACTAGACCTGTGGCAGGTTATTTATGGCACTATCAACAGATAATCTGCGACTTCAATTACAACATAGACCTACACTTACATACACAAACGGGGGTTCGAGTGGTAGCTAAGGTCACTATGTCATTTAAGGATTAGTTACAGCCAGGGACCCAGCTGGGATCTCCTGCAGATCTACACGTGCCTTGTCATGGCCCATCTGGTAATTCTAGATGGCTGGACTGTACCAAAGACCTTCTAAGCAAGTCATGCCACTTGGCCGCCATCTTGGTAACGCCTCCGGGCAGCTATTTTGGACTAACAAAACTAGGCTCCTATCTGAATGAATGGGGAGAGAGCCAGATCTGCACTTTTACTGGTCACCAGGACATAAAAACTAGCCTACATGAATAGAATCAGCGGGAAAATCGGATAAAAA
>NC_060161.1:27906378-27908709 GCF_021292245.1 Micropterus dolomieu | reverse complement strand
TATATATATATAAAATGCACAGCAGTAGGTGTTTGTACTCTGCATTTGTTGTGGCCTCTTAATAATCACCTTGAAGTGAGATAGACATTGTTCTTGTAATCAGATTTAAAAAGACATATTGCAATGTTTGTGTTGCTGCTGAAAATAAGGTTAGCATGGAATTTTGATCCTTATCTAATAATGATAAAATAGTATATTTGTGACCCTCTGGTGGTGAACCAGTTGCCTTGTGTCCTTGAGTTGAAGAATTTTTGGCCAAAATGCTACAGCAGAAATAAAGGTTTAGCAGGTTCAGCAGGCTGGTCAGAGGCAACGATGTGACATTGGGTTGAAAAGTGCATTGCTACATATTCTACTTAAAAGCAATACAGTATGCTCAGTTTAATCATCCATCATCTGCAAGAAGTTGTAAATTTGTAAATGTACATCAGAAAACCCGCCTTACTCTCTGCATGTTTAAACGAGAAGGCTACTGACCATCACGTACTCTGGTATTTGACTAGGGATCTAATGCCACGTTCGAGACCGGTCAGAACTGGGATATTTCCCGGTTGAAATTTCCGACATCAAAGCGTTCCAGGTACATGGTGGTGCATGACGCCAAAAGTGAACGAAAACCATGGCTGACTGTTTACCCCTCTAGCTACATCAGTTGGTAACCATCAAGTCAGTCAATGTTGTAGGCTATACTTCCTAATGTTTTTAACAATAACTTTATGCAGAGAAGATGACTTTATGAGATTCTTTACTGTAGCCAGCTACCTAATATGCCTAACATATTTCTACATCAATGTATGCAGAACAGGTTTTACTATATGATCTTGTGTATTATTTTAATTTAAATACATGTAAAAAAAATTTTTTGTTGAGCTTATACGGAGATCTTAAGTTGCTTATTCAGCTGCTACTCCTGAAGTCAGGGTAGATATTTTCACAAGAGTTCACAAGTAGGCCGTCCGACTTCAGGTGGCATTCCAGGATATTTTTCTTGTTGGAGGTCGGAAATTTCCCAGTTCCGAGTTGCCTGGAATGTAGCATTATCTAAACTTTGAAGAACTAGACCTGTGGCAGGTTATTTATGGCACTATCAACAGATAATCTGCGACTTCAATTACAACATAGACCTACACTTACATACACAAACGGGGGTTCGAGTGGTAGCTAAGGTCACTATGTCATTTAAGGATTAGTTACAGCCAGGGACCCAGCTGGGATCTCCTGCAGATCTACACGTGCCTTGTCATGGCCCATCTGGTAATTCTAGATGGCTGGACTGTACCAAAGACCTTCTAAGCAAGTCATGCCACTTGGCCGCCATCTTGGTAACGCCTCCGGGCAGCTATTTTGGACTAACAAAACTAGGCTCCTATCTGAATGAATGGGGAGAGAGCCAGATCTGCACTTTTACTGGTCACCAGGACATAAAAACTAGCCTACATGAATAGAATCAGCGGGAAAATCGGATAAAAATCGCTGAAAACGTTTGACATTTCAGCGATGACTTTGATTGGCTTTCTAGCAGGAGGGGCGGAATAACCGCCATCATTGCTATTACGGGCTTTCCCCAAAGAGTTGTATTGAGGATGCGATTGAGTGGCATGTCTCCTCTAAAATGTCTCAGACTGTACTTATGTAAACTTACATAAACTGATGCTGGAATTATCTAGTCTTCTGACCTCTCAAAGTGCTTTACACTACAGGTCACATTCGCCGTGTTCACACACTGTTCATACAAGGGCTGACCCCCAATAGTTGAAGATTCGATGCTTCGATGGGTGGAGCCTGATTCGACTGTCAATCTCACAGTTGAAGCTTCGCAGTCAAACAAGGATCAGGCCATTTTGGCGATATGGGAGTGCTCAACGTCTGATTTTACATAGAACTACCAGTTTTCTCCCAATAAGTTAATATACAACCTATTACAATATACACTACCGTTCAAACCTCTTGCGTACCATACGGTCAAGCTGCTCCCACAACAGCTCAATGGGGTTCAGATCTGGTGACTGCGCTGGCCACTCCATTACCGATAGAATACCAGCTGCCTGCTTCTGCTCTAAATAGTTCTTGCACAATTTGGAGGTGTGTTTAGGGTCATTGTCCTGTTGTAGGATGAAATTGGCTCCAATCAAGCGCTGTCCACTGGGTATGGCATGGCGTTGCAAAATGGAGTGATAGCCTTCCTTATTCAGAATCCCTTTTACCCTGTACAAATCTCCCACCTTACCAGCACCAAAGCAACCCCAGACCATCATATTACCTCCACCATGCTTAACAGATGGCGTCAGGCATTCTTCCAGCATCTTTTCATTTGTTCTGCGTCTCACAAAC
>NC_060161.1:27849716-27906278 GCF_021292245.1 Micropterus dolomieu | reverse complement strand
CAATGTCTCGCATGGAATAGCCTTCATTTCTAAGAACAAGAATAGACTGTCGAGTTTCAGATGAAAGTTCTGTTTTTCTGGCCATTTTGAGCGTTTAATTGACCCCACAAATGTGATGCTCCAGAAACTCAATCTGCTCAAAGGAAGGTCAGTTTTGTAGCTTCTGTAACGACCTAAACTGTTTTCAGATGTGTGAACATGATTGCACAAGGGTTTTCTAATCATCAATTAGCCTTCTGAGCCAATGAGCAAACACATTGTACCATTAGAACACTGGAGTGATAGTTGCTGGAAATGGGCCTCTATACACCTATGTAGATATTGCACCAAAAACCAGACATTTGCAGCTAGAATAGTCATTTACCACATTAGCAATGTATAGAGTGTATTTCTTCAAAGTTAAGACTAGTTTAAAGTTATCTTCATTGAAAAGTACAGTGCTTTTCCTTCAAAAATAAGGACATTTCAATGTGACCCCAAACTTTTGAACGGTAGTGTATATTTCAACATATAATGCTGTAAATAAACATATAAAAAGAATAAAACTTCCAATAAATGTTTTTAAAGTGCGTGAATAAATCCAAATTTGTAACCCTAACCCTGGGTCGTCAGTGCGTGTGTGTGTGTGTGTGTGTGTGTGTGTGTGTGTGTGTGTGTGTGTGTGTGTGTGTGGTGGCGGAAGAGGAACGTTTGCTGAAGAGACAGAGTTGCAGAGTTGTCCGCACCCCGCAGGACTTTCGGATAATTTATCACTGTTGATGACCCACACAAAGAATATTTTATCGTTTTTAAATAGCTAGCTACTTCAAATAGATCCGCGAGGAACCGCATCGCATGTAGTTGTCGGCAGCACGGCATGCACGCAAAACTCACACAAGACCGGTGAATGACAAGCGAGAGAGAGAAAAGGGTATTCAAAAAGCCTCAGTTTAGCTGGAAATTTACAGTGTAAGTTGAATGAATAGAGACTGCAGCTCTGCAGCTTCTCAAGATTAAAGAGGAGCTACCTTTTGTAACCCCCCCAATCGCCCTGCACAAAAACACACATGAGTCGACTATAGGCAGGACTTGACGATTCTGATTCGACTATGTAAATCCTTAGTCGGGGACAGCCCTAGTTCATACACTGATGGCAGAGGCTACCATGCAAGATGAACACTTCGACATGGAGTCAGGGATTGAACCATCGACCTTCTGATTAGTAGATGACCTGCTTTAACTCTTCAGACACAGCCATCCCATTATGACTTCTCAATCAAAATACACAGATTTTTTACTCCCTTAAATTTTTTTTACATACATTACAAATTATATAAAAATTACTATTCTGCTGTCTTTCATAAAGAGTAGTGCATCAGAGAACATTTTGACATGCATATTTTTTTAAATCATACAAAGGCTCTTTGAACAAGATTGCGGCGCACTCACGGCATGTATTATTACATCAAATTAAAATACAAAAAGAAAACAGTAGCACTCTTGTTATAGTCTTACTTTTTTCTGGGACAGCAGTACGAGCATATGATCACTGAAAAAGTGCTTTGATGTATTTTTCCCAGAGCAAGATTTCCCAAAGTGTTCTTCAAAATAAGATCATCTCTTTGTTCTGTTGAAAATCTGTTGATTTTAGGAGTAAGGACCTTTTGGGAGAAAAGATAACAGCCTGTCTTTTAAATTGCAGGCGGCAGAAAACATGAATCGCCTTTTTATCATTAGTAAATTTTGTCTACATGCTTTTAAACATGTTCCCTTCAGTTCTCTTTCACTTTGTCTCTGTCACTCCTCTCTATGCCTTGTTGAGTGATCATGTAGTGTTATATCTGAACATATGTACTGGGGTTTGAAACAGGGAGATAAGAGCAAGCAATCAAAGAAACAGGAAGTACGTTTTGGCAGGGAGCTGCCGGTGAAATGGACAAAACCCTGTTGTTCTTTTGAAAAGAGTGGTTGGCCCTTTTTAGGAATGCTGATGTCTGCTGGGTCACAACTTTGGTTCACAGATGTTGTAAAGACATTCATGGTCCCCATAAGGCTTCAGTGATCACCTGACTTTTCTTCTAGCACCACTAGTTTGGGTTTTGACTGTTGAATGAATGGTCAGGAAATTGAAATGAAGGTCCCCAGAATATGGGGGAACAAAATTAACTAATTTAGTTTCCCCATACAACTTTAATTTATTCACATGATTATCTTAACATCTATCAGACAGATAGGCCAAGTGTTTTTTAAAGACAATCATGGTTCCCAGACAATGAATCACACTGCCTTTGATCCACTGACTTTTTGTTGACGGGTGGTGATGGAGCAGTTGATGAAACACATACCTTTGGTGTGAGAGACCTGGGTTTGAATCCCATTGTGTCCCTGAGCAAGACACTTAACCCATCATTGCTCCAGAGGTGTGTGAACTCTGACATGTTTAGCAATTGTAAGTAGCTTTGGATAAATGTGTCAACTACATGAAAGTAAATGTCACTATCTAGCTGACTTTTTGGTTTTTGAGTGGAATGTGACAACAACAACTGGATGCTTTGCCATGAACTTTGGAACAAACATTAAGGTTTCCCACATTATGAATATTGATAACTCTAGTGGTGACTTAACCTTCATCCAACATAATCAGGTCAAAATTTTAATTAGTTAAAACTTTCATTTATGACAAAATACCTGGAAAACGAATGATACTCCCATCAGCCTCAGCTATACTTTGTTTGTTATTAATTAGCAAATGTTAGAGGTCAAAGCACAACCTTTCAGTGCTGCTATGGGTGTTGACCATACAGGTGCTGGTCATATAATTAGAATATCATCAAAAAGTTTATTTATTTCAGTAATTCCATTCAAAAAGTGAAACCTAGATATTATATTCATTCATTACACACAGACTGATACATTTCAAATGTTTATTTCATTTAATTGTGATGATTAAAACTGACAACTAATGAAAATCCCAAATTCAGTATCTAGTAAATGTTGGCCAACTGAAAAGTATGAACATGAAAAGTTTGAGCATGTACAGCACTCAATTACTGCAGCAATGCGGCGTGGCATGGAGTCGATCAGTCTGTGGCACTGCTCAGGTGTTATGAGAGCCCAGGTTGCTCTGATAGTGGCCTTCAGCTCTTCCGCATTGTTGGGTCTGGCGTATCGCATCTTCCTCTTCACAATACCCCATAGATTTTCTATCGGGTGAGTCAGGCAAGTTTGCTGGCCAATTAAGAACAGGGATACCATGGCCCTTAAACCAGGTACTGGTAGCTTTGGCACGGCACTGTGTGCAGGTGCCAAGTCCTGTTGGAAAATGAAATCCTCATCTCCATAAAGTTGGTCAGCAGCAGGAAGCATGAAGTGCTCTAAAACGTCCTGGTAGACGGCTGCGTTGACCTTGGACACCAGCAGATGACATGGCAGCCAAACCAACGTGGATTCTGTGCCTCTCCTCTCTTCCTCCAGAATCTGGGACCTTGATTTCCAAAGGAAATGCAAAATTTAATTTCAACATAACTTTGGACCACTCAGCAGCAGTCCAGTCCTTTTTGTCTTTAGCCCAGGCGAGACGCTTGTTGTTTGTGTCTTGTTCAAGAGTGGCTTGACACAAGGAATGCGACAGCTGAAACCCTTGTCTTGCATACGTCTGTGCGTGGTGGTTCTTGAAGCACTGACTCCAACTACAGTCCACTCTTTGTGAATCTCCCCCACATTTTTGAATGGGTTTTGTTTCACAATCCTCTCCAGGGTGCGGTTATCCCTATTGCTTGTACACTTTTTTCTACCACATCTTTTTCCTTCCCTTCACCTTTCTATTAATGTGCTTGGACACAGAGCTCTGTGAACAGCCAGCCTCTTTAGCAATGACCTTTTGTGTCTTGCTCTCCTTGTGCAAGGTGTCAATGGTCGTCTTTTGGACAGCTGTCAAGTCAGCAGTCTTCCCCATGATTGTGTAGCTTACAGAACTAGACTGAGAGACCATTTAAAGACCTTTGCAGGTGTTTTGAGTTAATTAGCTGATTAGAGTGTGGCACCAGTTAACCAGCATAAGTTATATACAAATTCACTGTAGAGACCAAAACCATTTTTTGTAACAGGCTGTAAACATGTTTATTTCTGCTGTAAAGTTGGGCATTTTAATATCTATTTAAAATCTATGGGTATTGACTTGCTTTTGGAGCGAGCACAGTGACCATTCGAACAACTGCAGTTTTTGGCACTTCCACATTGGCTTAATTTTTCAGCCCTGGTGGTTGTTGCTTGGTGAAGACTCTTACTGTAGTTGTGTTGACTCTTCTCTACTTGTGCTACTGTTTTTAAGACAGTGTTCACATTCATCATCCTTGATCTCATTTCCTTGGTCTCTTATTTGTCGTTTCCTTGCTCCTCGCTTGAACCGGAAGTTGTTCAGCTCCGACATCTTGCAGGCCGTCCCAAAGTTCTCATATGCGCTGGAGGAGCGTGGAAGGAGTAGCATCTCTGAGGAGCTATGAGCGGGCGAGGATACATCAGTTCATCCTTCGCGGAAGTCTTTTACTGACCAACACGCCCCCTTACCTGCTGTGTTTTATGATTCACTGTAGAGTTAAAATCTTCATAGTAGGTCTGAATAACAAAAGCCCCACACATAACTTTCTTCATTTAGGCCTGTTTTAAGATTTTCTTTTTCTCTTATTTCTCCCATCAACTTTAACTATGGAAGACAGTTAAAGTCAGTCGGAGAGTCTGTCAGCAAGAAACATGTTTTACATCATTTATCGTCATTTCTATTCAGTCACATGTGAGGCTGCTCATTCCTGTGTTTAGTCAAATAAACAACAACGGCCTAAATATTAAACACTCGGACTTGTAACTAAACTGCACTGAAGTCTTTAATGAAGCAAGCAAAGGAAAATAAAGCCACTCATCCAGCTGATCTCACCTACTGCATCTGATGGAAGCAGGCGGCCGCTCTGAGAGTAAAAACAGCTGATGAAACTATGAAAGCCGCTGCACTAAAAAAAAACAAAAAAAAACGTCGGTTTTACATGACGGCGCGCAGTGATCGGCGAGGAGTGACTTGTAAATAAACTGTATCAGTAGTGTTAAAGAATATCTGAAGTAAATAAATAAACGGAAAGCCTAAAACTGAGTTTCGACTTTGATATGAGTTAGGCTACATCATTTAAATTTCCCTGAACCATTTAGCCTAATAAATCCCAAGACAGCATGAACATATTCTGGGTTATCCAATAACGAATTCACATTCAGAATCAATAAATATAAATGCAGATAATATAGCCCATTGTGCCTGTAGAAATTATCCTGTGCCTCTGAGCAGGACATAGTTGGCCTAACCTATAATTATTGATTTGCAGGTGTTTGGTAACAGCTACAGAGAGAATCATGCTGCCCTGCACTGATAACAGAGACTTTATTAGAATCAGAAAAGTGCATGTGTGCAGACACAAACTTCATCAAAAGTGTGTCCTATACAGCTGTTAGAGCCGACTGACAGCTGATCCAGCTGTGATCAGCTGTCAGTCTGGCTATATTAATTAGGGGGGTCTGTGGGTCCTCCCCTGCATTCTGGTGATTTTTTCTGCACTAATTTATTGAGGAAATGTCTTTATTTATATAAGGCAACACAACATTCAGGTGACAATTCAAAATTACATAAATATAGTGTAATGCAGTAAAGCTCTCAGGCATTCTGTATTGCTGTCAGATGTTTCTCATGTATATGAATTTTTCTCATTTAATTTAACCCCTGCTGACTCTACATATATGCAGTCATGCCTGAAATAGCCTAAAGACTTTTTAAATGTGCATGGGGCACCTTTTCACCTTAATGAAAAATTAACTTAATTAATTTGAATTCAGTTAGAAACTCCTGGATTTTTATAGCTCCTGGGTTTCAGCAGGTTTTCTGCTCATGCTCAAAACTTTCTGCACATTAACAGACTCTCCCACATACCTGTGTTCTCTGACATGTCCAGAATAATATTTTGAGACAAAAATCAATATTATGAGAAATAAAATGTTATCTGATGAGATTGAAGTCATAATATTTTAACAATCTACCTGCCCCTCTGCTGTGCATTACACTGCCTTATTGCTCCTATTTCCCCTTTAGACCGCCTGACAGACGCGCCAGTCTAGGACTGTACACGATGTAAGGAGCCCACTGCTCTTCATCAAAGGTAGAAAACCGAAACTGAAAACACTTTTGATCAGACAGAAATATCACCACAAATCCACATAAATGTCAACTTCAGCTCCTCTGATAAAGTGCAGATCACAGCCGCTTCAGAGGGAATTAAGCATCCTGGAGCAGAGAGACAGTCAAACAGAGCAAAAATGTTTCTGAGCGAGGGGGACAGAGACAGCAAAAAGAGCGACAGGTGTCTGTGTTAGTGATGTGCCGATCGATCCTAAAGTATCCATATTTCTGATACCAACGTTTCCTGCTCTAGGATTGATACTCATATAAAAGGATCGATATCTAAACTCAGTCATTTGGAGTGAGTGGGCGTTTTATCATAAGTATCTTAAACTCGGTTGATAGGAACTTTTCCGCCTGTCAAAGTCATGCTTGCGATAAGGCTCTGTGACGGAGCTTCTTTGAAGTGAGCCGCTGCAACCCTTTACATTTCCCGCGATTGAATACTGACCCTGGCTGACTGTAAAAGCAGTCAGGTCTGGCTGTATTTTAGCTGTGAAGGTAATAGCTGTGTGTGATGTGTGTGCAAAGACAGTGAAATACTTTGGCAACACCGCAAACAGCTGGTCACGTGACGTGAACTTCAAACAAAATGTAACAATAATTTTGCGAGTAGCCTACGCTCTTTGAAGACCTGCAAGACAGGCTGGGGATTATTGCATATTAAAATGGAAAATATTTTTGTTACTGTTGTTGAGTAACATTCAGGGTTACAGTCAATACATGACCTGGCGCCGCCGACATATTGAACCCTTGCCGTGTACTCGCTGTCACAGCAGCAAACAACAGAGTAGAAAATAAGAGAAGAGGATGTTTTGAGAAGGGTGGAAGTGGTGATGATCATGATGATGGGGGTGGACATGAATGTCCTGTTTAGAGAAGAGAGAGAGAGACCAAGAAAGTGACTCGTTATTGATATGCTGGCTGGAATCTTGTTTCCTCTGTCGGCGTTGGCATTTCCTCTTCTCCTTTTCCCCAATCCTCTGGGAAACGGAGAGAGAAAAATACACCAAGTGATGATGGAATAGGCATACAGTAACATGGTGACATTTTAGCAAGAGGGATGGGGTGGTAGAGGAAGAGAGAAATAAGAGCCATAATAAGGGGGATCAGTGAAGAAAGAAAGGTGAATTGCGTAAGTCTATCAATGAAAGTTATAAAAAGACATCCGTCAATTCCTCATTATTAACAAGGTGACAAAAACAAAACTGCGAATGCCGCCATCCCGTATCCAGGTTCACATCACATCATGGATAGTAGAGATGTCTTTCGACAACTCAGGCCAGTAGTTGATTGCAATGGTGAGGGTTCAAAATACTGTGCAGTAAAAATATTTCACTATTTCTATTAAATTTGAGGTTTCCCACTGCGGACTGTCAGGTGGTAGTTCCCTCTGGCTGGATGAAGTCTGACGCTCCGCCTTGATCCATGATGATAGAGAAATAAAGAGATTAATGTCAATAAAGCATGCTGTCAATATTTTAGAAATGTTACAAATCATGCTTAGGGGAGCTGATGTCTTATTAAGGGGAGCTAAGCTCCCCTGTAGTTTGCACCTTGCCTAAAGGAATAGAGAGCTGTACAGTTTGGCTATGTCTGTAATAGGTTTTGTCTTTCCCCTGGAAGGACAGTGTCGTTGCTGTTGGTCAGCCTTCACTAAAGTTGAATTTAATGCACAAGTTCCATGTGGATTAAATTTGCTGTTGAGTGAATTAAATTATTGCATCAATTTCTTTCATATGAACTAAACTCAAAAGTGCTGGTGTGACCATAAAGTCCTCAGCACTTTAAAAGAAACAGCCAAATCATATGTCTGATTGGACAAAATACTATCAGACATTATATCTCCTTCACCTCTGATATTAACTTATCCTATTGGACTGTAATTTAGAAGCCAATAACACCTTATCTCCTAACCTCTTTATGCACCCGACTGTCTACTGATAGACAAGGACTTTGTGACCTGCGGAAAAAAACATGAAGGTGAATTAGTAACATCTTATTATATATTAACAGCATATTATATATTAATTATGCACTTTGAGCTATGTGACCATAAAATGATGTCCCAACTTTTGATTGGCCAAATAAATGATGAAATTAAATGTTTCTATTGTTAGTAACTTAACTGAGTGACCTGTTAGGCAGTTATCCTGCTGTAGTCAAACCAGAAGTGAACACTTACTCTTACCTTCATGTTTCTTATCTATTAATCATTTATTTCACAACATGTCTGAGCAGGAAAGTTCTGTGCATCTATTCTCTGTTATGGCTCACGTTTTGATGAATGAATCTTGTTGTACATAGTTCAGACTGTAGGTGGCGGTGTAGTCAATGATGTTCAACTTGCCCCCCTGACATGGACATCCTGGTTCAACAGTGTGTGTTACTGTGGGGTATGCTTTGCCTGTTAATCATCCATCCTGTTTTTCATGCAGACAGTCAGCACACACAAGTTTGAGGACATGAGACATGTACAGCCATATAGTGTCACTCGTGACCTTTTTAGACCTGGAAATGTATAGCGGCGTTACAGGAAGCGTGAAGGATCAAAGATGATGGCGAGAAGCCGGAAGAGATGAGAGGAGAATAAGCTGACACACACAACACGCACTCACCCACCGGAGAAAGATATGCATGAGATCAATGGAAAAAGACAGGCCAGGGGTCAAAGGTCAAGATTATTTCTACTGTAATAAGCACATTTGTGCATTATGCAATAGAAAGATGATTATTCATTGACTGGAGCCTTCTGTGGTGAAAGAAGGACTCAGATCTTATGTTGCTTTATAGGAGAGCCTTTCCTGATTGTAGTTGATTTTATTTGAAGTTTTACTTTTTTTTGCTTTTATCGTGTATCTTGCTTTATATGTGTTTTATAGTCTTTGCACTTGTGAAAGCACTTTGTAAGTTGGTTTTGAAAAGTTCTCCTATAAATTAAGATTATTATTACTTTAGTAAAAGTGTAACAGTGTAAAAATACTGTCATGCATGTGTATAAGAAGAAAAAATATAAGAAAATGCATTCGTATTATTAAAGTATTAAAAGTAAAAGTTTTCGTTTTGCAGAATAGCCCATTTCAGATTTAAGATATATTATTTATAATCTCTATTATTACTGGATTATGATTGAGACATTATTCTAGTTCTGCACAGGAAATTAATCAGCTAAAATCAACCAGTGTAAACAAGTTAGTCCTGGAAATGGATTTCAACAAGTTTCTATCAGGATTCACTTCTCTGTGTGTTTCGTGGAGAGCACAGCTTTAACCAGAAAACATTTTGACATCAAATATCCATAAGCCGTTTAGATAGAAGTATCGGTCTGTGTGTTGCAGTATGACCTTCACAACTACACTAAATTAATGTTTTCATGAAGGCTAAAAGGGGATGCAAGTTTGCTTAACCTGTCATGTTAAATGTTACGAATATATCTTCCTTTCTTTTACAGTTTTACAATTTCTGTGTTGCTCTGCCCCTCCGTTTGTTTTTGTTTAGTCTTCATGCTCAGTGTCACTGCGCTGTCTTCAGCCCATGTTTATTTGTAATACTTCCCCTGTGAGGCAACTATGATCTTTTTATCTCTCTTTATTGCTGCCTACCCTTATTAGGTAATCAGGTCATGAAATATGAACTCTGCCGGGGTTAACACAAAAGGTCAAAGGTCGCGGAGTCATCCTTTTCAACTGCTGCTGTTTTGGGCCCCACAGCTGGAGTGCTGACAGACATTTTCCAGGCTCACTTCCACACAAACACAAATTACAAGCTGCAATTTTCCTGTTGAATTGTTGATTTACATGGAAACACAAACTCAGTCGAATCTTGGTGCTGATAACCTGAGTATGTCCAAACTATTAATTATTAATCTCACACAAGTGCCTCAAGTAAATAATGTGTGTGGAATAATGATATGGAACAGCCTTATATAAAATATCACGGTGTCTAAAACAAGACGGGCTTTTAAAGTTGCGTCAGGGTTTCTCCATAGTGCAAGATGACAGCTGGAGCTCTAGGGAGCTGTTTTTCATTTTTCTGCTCATTGTTTTGGCTATACAGCGCACAACTTTACTGTTTATTACACTGTCAGCTCTCATCAGCGTCATTTTCAGTTCTGAGCGAAAATGTCACAGCTGGTGCAACCAAGGTAACCCAAATGTAGACACCCTGAGGCAGAGCTGATGCAGTTCAGTGATTCATTTAAACATGATGAGGAACACAGGCTTAAGGGATGGTGAAGAAGGCAACGGTCAAAGAAGTAAGTGGAAATGGGCTGGTTAAGAACTGCAGGGTTAATGAGGGAGAGTGGAAATAGGTGGGTAAATGAGTGGGGCAGTCGGGTCATGTGAAAAGGAGTCAGGAGTTGGTGGGGGAAACCAAAAACAGAACTAAAAGGAGAGCAAATATTAGAATTACTTTCATAAGAACAACTGCTTGCTAACAAGTTTACCTTTTTCATAGCCCTTTTTTATAAATTGATAATCAAGCGTGAAACCTCTGGGTCTGAAAGGGGAAACCTTACACCTGCATACTTTTTAATGGCCAGCCAGGGGGCAACTCCTCTGGTTGCAAAAAGAAGTCCGACTGTATGTAAGCTTACTTCTCCTCTGATTTATTTCCTCAGTAAACGCTTTCCTAATGAGTTTATGGTCTAAGTTGCTAGTTTCAAGTCTCCTTCAATACAGCATGATGTTTATTTAGTAAATTATGGTCCCATTTAGAGGAAAATGGATCATAAAGCAGTGTATGCTTTAAGGCGTGGCTACCTACTGACAAGTCGGGTCAACCTGTCAATGCGAATCCCTCCCCTGCTCCCCCCTTGTCCAAATATGGTCACTTCTGGTTCCAAGATGGCGACGGCCAATATGCCAAACTCGAGGCTTCAAAACGGTAGTCTATAAACCAGTGAATGACATCATGGTGGCTATGTCCACTTCTTTTATACAGTCTTGTGATGAGTCAGATATTTTATTTACAGCTTATTCAACTGCCCCAAGGTCGGCACAAAATATCAGTCAATGCTGCTTTAAAGTTGTATTTTAGAATTTGGATTTGTGTTAGTTTGCACTGGTGTAATTCGAGATTGAAATATTTCTATACTCTTATGGGTTATGCATTTAGTCTGTTTTAGTTTTTTAACACCTTTGGACCATGGTGGGGGTAAAAGTGTTATCCCTTGGACTTAACTTCACCTTAACAGATGTCCGAGAGATTGAGGCTCTGAACCGAGGAATCCAGTTGTTATTAACATTAAAATCAGGCTGGAGGACTGGGTCAGATCTGGGCTCAAGCAGCTTTAAAAGTAGAACATCCTGATAGTAGCTCTAGAAAAGATCACACCACTCAAAGCAGCATTACTTTTTTATTGTGTTTTTAAAGAGGAGAAAAGAAAAAGAGAAATGTTTAGTTTGAGGACACCTCCTGCTCTTCTTCCTGCTCTTCTTGCTCATCAGTTCTTCTCTTCCCATTTAACTATTTTCCCCCTCACGGTGTTGTTTTTCTCTGCCCATGCTCTGCTCGGTGTCCTTTTTATAGAGCTTTTAGCTGTTTTAATCCTCCTCCCACTCATTCTCTCCCTCCCTCCCTGCCTCTCAATCTCTTGCTTCTTCCCTCCTTTCCTTCATTCTCTTCCTCTATTCCCGCTTCCTCTCTCTCTAAACCTTCCTCCCTTCCTTCTTTACTTCGTTGTCAACCTCCCTTTCTGCTTCTACACCTTTCCCTTCTATCTTCTCTTTTTATACCTCCTTCTGTAACTTTCCTTCGTTGCCTCCTTTTCCCCACTTCATCTTTTTTTCTGCCTCCTTTTCTCCTTCCCTCTCTCCTTTTTCTACTCTTTAACTGCCTTTGTCCCTGAATTAGCTTCCTCCCTTCCTTTCTTACCTTTTTCTCTCGCTCACTTTCTCCCTCCACCTCCATCATGTATTAACTCCCTGTCTTATCTCACCTTACATCTCTTTATGCCCCTTCTTTCTTATTTTCTCACTTCCTAACTGCTATCTTCCCTTCTCCATTTACTAATTTTCTTCCTTACTTCAGACTTTTCCTCTTATTCTTCCTTCTTTTTTCTTTCTCTGCTTCCCTACTTTGTTTTAGTGGTCCCATCTTCCTTTTTGTTTTCCCTTATACCTTCTCCTGTCCCTTCTTTTATCATTTTCACCTACCTACCCGTACTACCCTTATTCTCACTTCCTGCTTACAATATCCTCTTTGTCCCTTCCTTTCTGAACTCTTTATTCCCCCTCCTTGCTGCCTACCTCTTCATCCTTTCAATACCTTGCTCCCTCTTTCTTTTATACCTCTTTCTTTCTGCTCCACATTTTTCACTTTCTACTTATCCTGTATTAGTTCATTACTATGCTCCCTACCTACTTATTTACTTCTGTACCCTCCTACCTTCCCATCCTACACCCTTTATATCCTGTATTAGCTCTTTGTCTTGCTCCCTTCCCCTCTTGCCTCCCTACGTCCTACTTTTCCTCTTATACCTACCTCTTCCCAGCTACCTGATGTGCCTGATGTCTCTTTCCTAACCTTTTTACTTCCTCCATACTTCCTCTTTTTACTCTCTTCCACATTGTATTTATTTTTTCTCTCCTTTCTTGCCATCCTTACTTTCCCTCATTCTCTCCCTCCTTCATTTCTTCTCCCATTTTTTTTTACCTCCTCTTGCTCCCTGCTTCCTTGTCCTCCTACCTCTGTCCTTCTCCAGTTCCTTCTTACTTTACTCTTCCTCAACCTCTTTCCTCATCCCTGTTTCCTCCTCCTTTACAACTTCCCCTCCTTTCTCTCCGCCCCTCTCTCTTGTGTTTATGTTCTCAGCCTGGAAGCTGTCAGTATGCGGCGCACCTCCTCCTCTTCTCTTAATCTAACTCAATTCTCAGCCCTCTCCAACCCCCCCGTCTCTCTCTCTCTTTCTCACTCGCTCGCTTACTTGCTTTAACTCAGAGCTGCCGGTGCTTTCATTCAGCTCAGTGCTGAGATGCATGTGTGTGTGTCTGACCAAAGTCTGGATAACCAGGGCTGAGAAATCTGCGAGGACCCATTGGAGGGGATTTTAATTAAGAGAAAGTGACACCCCAATACAGGTAGTGTGTGTGTGTGTGAGAGAGAGAGAGAGAGAGAAAGAAAGCAAGTGCACTTTGACATCTCAGATCTGTCTGTTGTGATTTTCATACTAACAACCTTTAATTATTTTTTATCAATGAAAAATGTTAATGTATAAAAGATTCAACTCAGGTTTTGTGTGTGTGTTTTAGACTGTATAGAAGAGATTGATGACACTAAATCCCAATGAATTTAATGCATCAACGATTTTGATTTTTACTTTTAAAGTTGCACAACTTTTGTTTGTCTTTTGGAAAACAACAGATGCTATTTATAAAACTCAAAAAACCCTGGGAGGTCTGTTAGCTAAAGTTAGGCAGGTCAACAACTTTGTAGACACTATTAATTCAGTCTTTTAAAAGATGACTCTTACACTCCTGAAATGGCACGTATGTCTCTTAAAGAGTTGTTTAAAAGAATTGTTTACAGATTGAAGAGAGTTTACACTAACTGAAAGTAGACTAGAATACCTACGAACATTTGTGACAAGTCAAAATTTTGTTTATTTAAGTTAAAAAAAGGGGATTTAAATTTAGTCACCTCTTATAATGTCAGTGTTTTTATTATAAAGTGTACATTAAAATGCACGCACAAGCAACAAAAGCACCCTTCACAAACATAAACAAGGTTTTGGCATCATCTTGCTAATCCACTTCTATTAGTATTCATCTACTGACCTAACTTTGAATTCCAGTAGTCCGACAGTAAAGAGTCTGTGGGATCTCTGAAAACTTGTGTGTGTGTGGGGGGGGGGGGGGGTAACATGCCAGTTTAGTCAGGACTGACACAATAGGGCTGCTGTGTCGATGCAAAACCTGTCTTTAGCGCTGCCAAGGGGCCTCTTAGTGCTGCCTGTCTGTTTATGTACGTGTGTGTGTTTGTGTGTGTGTGTGTGCTTTCTAGTCAGTGCTGGTGTGAATGGGTGAGGACCTTTGCATACTAATGCCTGCCAGGCTCAGTTGTGATGTGTTTCTGAGAGCATCCTAATGAGACCGGCCTCCGTTCCTGATTAATTTGATGAGAACACGATGTGGAGCTGAATAATGTGAAGATAATGTTCCTTCAGTAGAAAGAATCATGGCACCACAGCAAAAAGTGAGCACATTATTTATGTGAAATACTGAAATGTGTTTTTGGATGTGTGAGGGGGTGAGTAATTAACCTTGTTGTTTTTGCAGAGATGAGAGAACTTTTCAAATTAATACTTCTTAAACAGGAAAACATTTTCTGACAAGTTCAAAATTGAATTAGATCTTTCCTTTTTCTAGCCTCTCTGTAAATACAATATTTATAATGTGTTTGTACACGCCTTATTCATTTATACTTATTTCACAAATTTACACAAGACCAGAAAGCTCCTGAGTACCTTGATAGGACAAATGAAGCATAAGGGAGAAGGAGGTCATAGTTTATGCACTAGTGATTTATTTTTTCTCTAATACAGTGTTGCTAGAAAGAGCCAACTGTAAATTTATTGTAACTCACCAGCGACGCAGTGCAGCGTGAGGAGATGTAGGGAAGTGGGAAAACATGCTGTATGGATTATTGTACTGAAAAACCCATTCAAACAGGGAACATTACACTCAGTTTGACGTCCTACCAGGATATTTAGATTAGGTTTGGTAGATATCACTGTCTCCTTGAAAATAAAATTCAACATCAAGTATATTTTGAAACAAATGCATGCCACCAGAATTAGATTTATTAAACTTTTTAACATGTTTTTTAACATAAAGAGCACATTAATGAATGAATTAACCGGAAAGTCAAAGAATCTTGATACTCACGGACGCATGGTCAAGACCCATCGGTGTCAGTTTGTAACGCACTTGGGATCCTTATAGCATCATAGTTCAACGCATTGGGGGAAACCCTGTAGCGTCAGTTTTTGACGGTAAAGGTAGATATATAATATTTAACACAAAAGACTGATTAAGGAGGTGATTGGGGTGGAAGGAGGGCCTGAACCCCGACTTTGAACCAGGAGACAGAGGGTCCTGTGCAAAAGTCAACATGAAATATTTTTATTAAAGTTCTGCGAGTTACGTAAATTGCGTAAGTTACGCAAGTTAACTTACATGTTAACTGACCTATGTAGTTATTTTAACCAAAACCATGAGTACAAGTACTTTTTGTGCCTAAACCTAACCAAATTGCAACGTCTGACATCTTTAATAACGTGCCGTTTCAAAATGCCGATGTTTAGAAATGCTAGCGTTTTATTTTGAAAATCTAACAGGACGTTGGATATTTGTTGTTGCTAAGCGTTAAATGTCTAAAAATTACGCTAAAGGGGTACCCAGGGCATTAAAAAGCGATGCCAAAGGGCCTTGACCAAGCGTCAATATGTGATGAGTCGGGAGTGACAATGTGTTGCAACCTAAAAGTATCAGTAAAATGTTCACTGACAAGGTCTATCCTTTGTTTTATCGACAATATCCACTCATAGCAACTAAAGCGGGATTACCTTTTTATGCTTATCTTTATTAAGCACATAGTCAAAAGTGACAAGAAGCACGAGACAGGATGTGTTAACTTTACTGCCATTTAACTGAAACCATGATCTGTCTCCAACCTTAACCAAAGTGCTTTTATTGCCTAAACATTAACAACACTCCCAATGTGAACCTGCGTGTTGTGGCCCAACAGAACAGTTTTATTTTATGTAGAGTGTCATTGTGGAAGTCAGCCCACGCAGGATCTGGGAGGCCTCATGACAACCTTTTTTTTTTAATTTAATTATTTTTCAAGTCAGAGTTATGGCATTAGATTCATGAAATACAAATATCCAACTAACTAAAGTATTTTGAGGAAATACATAACGGTTTGGTTGTCAGCATTGTGACTAATGATCACATGATGTTACCCTTATTACAGTTGTCCTCACCAGCTGCTCTAATGTTGCCAAATATCACTGACTGTAGGAGTGTTAATGCATCAGTGTCATGTTGACCGTAAACACTGCTGCATCAGGAAAAAGCAAAAATAACATTTCCACAGAGTAATGAAAAAGCGCAGTTGTTATGTTAACATCAGTGGCAACAATTATAAATGCCCAGTAACTCAGAGGAAAATGAACTACCTCATCACCTCCTGCTAATAAATGAGAACGAGCAGTCGTATTAATCTCTGTCTCATTTGCAGTGTTTTGCCAAGAAGAGGGGGGCAGGATGAAAGGCTGAGGTTAATTAGGGAAAGCACATGAACAGGAGTGCACCCACGGGAGAGACGAATATACACAATCACATTAACAGCAGCCTGACGGAGAGGTGAGGGAGAGAGGAAGGCCGGGAAAGAAGAAGTAGAGGAAAAGGGGCGAGAGATTTAAAATGACCAAAGAGTGAGTGACATCTGGTGTAGGGGGAGAGAAGAGTGAAAGGCAGAGAAGCATCTGTTATCAGAGCATTTCTTTTACTTCAGGCAAGGGGTACGAAAACAGGCAAACCTTATGTGATCACACTTCTGTCTGCTGCGCCTGTAGCTCAAACACAAAGGTCTAACAACAGTGCAGGAATATGGACGTTTTAGCAGGTTCTGCTTTGTGTAGTATGTCCCTAACTTCTCCTGGCAATGTCTTTGTCCTGCTTGATCTTCACAGTTGAACTGCTTCTTTGCAAAACATTGACATGGTCTTACTAAAATGTGGTCCAAAATGCTGCTGCTGAGCTAACCAGGTACTCCCAACAGGTCTCATTGTAATAAGATCTGTGGACACCTTTTTAAAAGCAGCTCACAACCGTCCTGTACAGACTTGCCTTTGTTTAATTTATAATTATTTCTATTTGATGGTGTTTATTCTTCCTAAGTCCTCTTGTTTTTATGTTGGTTGCCGGATTTCCTTCTGTGACGTTCTGCTCTTGAAAGGTGCTACAGTACATAAATAAAGTTACTTTAATTTAGTTTCAGATCAAAAAGGTGTAACCATGTACTAAAAACAGTCATAGTTTCTCTTGCTATGCCTGTCAAGGTCTCTACTCCAGCACTTACGTAGTTTACGTTGGCAGAGTTACCACTCCATTGTCATCTCATAGTGCTTTTCATAAAAGAGCTGGTCTAGACCGTACTCTGTGATTTTATTTACAGAGACCCAACAATTCCCACCAAGAGCAAGCACTAGGCGACAGAGGCAAGGAAAAAACTTCCTTTTCAGAGGCAGAAACCTCGAGCAGAACCATGGCTCAGGGTGGGCTGGGGGACAGAGAGAGAGAGAGGGATGGGGGGGTGTAGGGAGCAGTCTACACAGTATACACACAGAGGTACGGAGGTAAAGGTAATGTTGCTATTGAATGAATGAATAATGGTACAGATATTTATAGTAATGTTTATGATTTATGATGTTTATGACTAGTAATAATAATTGTAGCAGAAGGTGACTCGCAACCACAGACTCCAGAGCCAGAAACACCTGCAGAAAGTGACAGGAGGAGAAAGGAGAGGGACGAGGAAGCACAAGACTACAGGAAAGGGAAGAAGTTAGGTTTCACGCACAAGAGAAAGCGTTGGATATTTTGACTGGTCTGAAGCTTTATGCCAGCACTGCTGTTGATATAGGTCTGCACTGAGCTGATTTTACCAGAAGTTTTTTGGATTATTACACTCTGAGCTAAATATAACTAGTTTAATGCCCTTGTAACTATTACATTTTTCCAAAAGGCAGAAGTGAACACCAGAGCTGTTTGACGCAGTTGCTCTATTAGCCCTTGTTTTTAAGTTTGAAAAAAGTCTTAATTTACCCCGAATTCATTGCACATTAGTCCTACTTAGGATAGCCAGCTTCAAAGACAGCTTCATGCAACAGATGAAATTAATCGTCTATCTGAACAAAGCCTGACTATTAGTTTGATCCAAGCCATCGTAAAAATCTACCTTTTGTGAAGTCTGCTGCTAATTTTATCAGCTATAGCTAGCTTGTTCACTTGGTTTGACAATTTACGCTGAGTTTTCAATGTGTAACGACATTTAAAAATGAGAACTCTGCAAAAGTGTCTTAAATATGCTTATGATTGACATGATCATGATCAGTGCTGTGTAATACTGAGACTAAAGCAAAGACACCATCCTCACCAGGGGCCTTTTTAGAAACCATTTGACTGCCTGACACATATACAAGCCATCCACCCATCCATCGTCAACCGCTTATCCTGCGTGTAGGGTCGCACATATACAAGCCATATAGTAAAATGATTTGCCTTTGCTTTAAGAGTGATAATCGTTAACTGCTTAGCTCATGTTACAAAAGTACAAATATTTTAACTATTGTTTATTTCTTTAATAATAAGTCTATCTCTGCATCTCTTGTGCCTGAACTTCTCTTTGCCTCAAGAGACCTTTGTGTATGGTTAGAGATGCTCAGCGTCAGTGTATGCTGAAGTCTCAAAATAACGCTAGTTTCTAGGAAAGAGGAAGCTAAGGTCCACTCTTGTGCTGTAAATTAAACTAAAACGTAACGCGTCCCTGACGACACATCTGTGTATCTAGCGCACATGAGGGGAGGTGTGAAAAAAGGTGTGATAAAGAGGGGAAGGTCAAGAGTTTTACTTTTTTAGTTTATATAATTTTTTAAGTAAGTATAAATTTTTAGTAAACTTTAAGACTTGTCTTCTGTAAGGACGTCTCATGTATGCATTCCCTGATGACACCAAGATAATAATTTTAATCAGAAAAGAAGGCACTATTCGCCTATACATCACCAGCCATTGTGAAAATGAAAGTACTCTCATTTTAAGATTAAAAGAACAGAAGGAATAATTTCTTTGTAAAAGATGTTGACAACCCACGATTGATGTCTTTTTGGCATCTTGTTTGTGATTTTCATTTGTGTGATGCATTTAAGAGAAGAGAGAGAGAGGAAATGCTCATTTTGTCTTGTTTTTTTTGAGACCTACTATATTTTTGGATTACATTCATCGGACATTAGAAAAGATTACCCAATCATAGTTTGTTGAATCTATATTATATGTTTTATTATCTGACTTGATATTTTTTTATTGTTAACTTGTGACTAGAGCAAAGGGCTGTTGCAACTACTGGCAGGAAGTGTACGCTACCTATAAAAAGAGAAGAAGGATGTGAGGTGAGAATGTAAGAACCAATCAATCTGATGGCTAAGTTCTGGCAGCCAATGAACGTTTGGAAAACGGGTGAGGTCCTTCCTGCGGATCAATTATTTAAGTTGCTGACCCTAGAGCTCAGAAGAGGAGAAAAAGGGGGGAACTTTTGGGGGCTTCTTTTTGTTGCATTTTTTAAAAAATAATTACATTTCTCTTTTGGTGGACATCAGAGAGAAACTGAAAGGCTTTTTTTCCTTCTTGTCTTTGTTTTTCTTCCCCCTTGTAGACTGGTAAGTTAGTATTCTTTTATGTTTACATCCACGCTGCCTACATTAACACACTCCATTACAGATAAACAGTAAACTGGCAGCATTTTTGGTAAAGAAACTCATTCCAGATTATGTTCAGTACTGACTAGGAATTTGACTAGGAAGCCCCACATTGGGTGCCATGTTCAATCAACTGGCCCACTGCAAGGAAAGCCCGCTCTCACGGGTCACCACTTTCCTGGATGCCTCTAGCGCATTATGACTCCTCTATGATACCTCTTAGGAAGAAAAGGCGACCCCTGCTAAAAAGAAAGTGGTGACCCGTGAGAGCGGGGTTTCTATTCAGTGGGCCAGTTGATTTAACAATATATAAGTAAAAGTTTCAGCAACACAAAGATTAAATTTAGTTGTTGGTTTGCAAATAAAGGAGAAAAGTCTTTGAGGATAGTGTTGTAGTACTCAAGACCCGTCTTAAGACCACTTTTTGATTCTTGGTCTCGTCTTGTACTCAACTGAGTTTGTACTCGGTCTTGTCTCGGTCTCGGGATTTAATTTCAAGACCAGTCAAGACCACAACTTCATCAATAAATTGCTTTTGCATTGTCTGATTTATTTGTTAATATCCTAATTTTGATTGGATGTAAAACGTATTTCTTCAAATGCAACCAATAACCCTAATTAAAAATATGTTGTTTAACAACTGTCACCCCTCCCTGTGATGGTCAGCATGGAAAAGGAGTGTTGAATATGGGAATGTGGATCTTTCAGATCAATTTGAGAAGTACCTATGATCTCGTTCCACATTTTATTGTGTGTCATGTAATGTGGGGAACCGGTCATGGTCTTGACTTGGTCTCAGCTCCTAAAATTCTGGGTTTGGGCGGTCTTGACTACAACACTATTTGAGGATGAGAACAACGTATGTCTTTGGCAAACATATCTCAGGTCACCCTCCCCAAATCAAAAGAGATTTGTCACCTGTAACTCGAGTTAACTTACAAGATGCTTATTTTTGGTCTTGGGAGTAACCCTCGGTACTGTGGTTCAGTGTACTGTGTGGTTTGTCTGTCATGTGGTTTGAATACTTTCGCTTTCTGGTTCCTGGTATTGACCACAGCCACAATTGGACAGAAAATCTAAAACAGGGAGATGGATCTTTACTCCAACTATTGAATCTACTCATACTAGAATGCTGACAGTAGTGGCAAAATGATTTCCAACTTTGGAGAACCACTTCAGTGTGGTCAAACATTTACCACATATCAAAGACATCACTGGTTTGTCATTTTTCTTTGAGTTTCAACATTTGGAATAAAATTCTTCACCACGAGTTATGTTTGGTTTTCCTCAATGTTAATAAACACCTTGTGTTTATGCTGCCGCAAACCACATGAAAAAAACTTGGTCTGCATTGGGCAAACATGCTGAGAACAATCAGATTAAATGTGTTTTATAGTCTTGGTATATCATTGTATTAAATCACAGCATTTCTCTGATTAGATTTTACATTTCTGAAATATTTTCGCCGCTATAAAGAACAAAAAACAGGAGCCAAACAAATCCAGTGTATCAGCAACAAAGTGACTTAGCATTTACTGATCCTTGGAACAACATCACATCAGCTGTGGGCACAGGGAATGTATACACAGGCATCACATGCCTTAGTGTAAATGATGCATTTTTTAATTTTATGTCTCCCGGTTCCCAGCCTTCTGATGAAGAGTCGGTCACGGTGGACGGCTGTAGAGGAGGTTGTACCAGCATCTGGTTCAAAAGTAGTTAAACCGACTTCGCTACAGATATGAGTTGGTCTGATTTGCATTTCATCCATCCTTCTTTGTTTGCATTTCAGTAATTAGTTTTGTGGTCAGGTCATTTTGAGATAAGACATGCTGGTATCCTGCGTTACTCTGTGTACAGTGAGCTAGCTAAAAACAAAGCGCAGTGAAAATGCGAGTCAACTCGTTTTTTCTGACTTATCAATTGAATCCTTGATGTGGAGGGGGCAGCCCGACACACAATACCTGAACAAAGTACTTTAGCAAAAAAAGGACAGTTATAACACTGTACAGCAAAGCACTGGGATTTTGACATGGCGACACACTCGGGTGTCACTAGATATAAGTTTTTTACATTGTGTTGTTCAACATCCTGTTTGCTCTTGTCTTTGGCGTACAGCTGCAGTGTGCTAAGCACTGTTATATGAATCTGCTGTTGGAATCTGCTGAAAATACTGCAGGTTTTGTATTGTCATCACGACTGTCCTGGAGTTGACCCTGCAGATAGTATATTTCAGTCCCTCCAGGATTTCACAGGCCTTTTTTGTGATTGTTGCGGTCTAAAATGGCTGATTCTTTCCTGAAGAATTGCGATGAAATCTGCAGTAATTTTGGGCATTTTCTGCAAAGGAATTGTGGGATTAAGTGAAAACTGTAAAGGTATTTGTTATAGTTCAGTTATTATACCGTCCCTCCAGGATTTTATGGGCCTAACCCTAACCCTGCATATTTAAACCAACTTACCTTATTTCTTTCTTGCAATTGAGCAGGATGCAACAGCCTGTGTCTCTGTGAGTTGTCTCATCTGACTTCCTCCATGAATTTCTGCCGCTCTGTGTGTCAATCACTATTTCCTTTATGTTCGACCACTATGCTGCTCATTTTGCAAAACAGTTTACCCCCGCTTTGGTAAAAAAGATGGATACTGTTATTCACGGTCCTTTTTTATTTGTCGGCAAATGTGAGCCATTGCTATCTCAAATGTCTGCTATTACTTGTTTGACATGACATGTTTTGTGGGAAATGGCGATAATAGGTCAAATTTGTGGAAAAGTTGCAGTGATTGGTCAAAATTGCAAGTCGCCCTGGATTCACAAGGATTTGTTGAATTTCTGTTATTAATAGTTGATTACAAAATCGCGAAATCCTGGAGGGACTGATATTTTAGAAAAAATGCACTTGAAGAGATAGAAACTGAAGGTAGACTTTAAGTTGCTGTGCAATAACACATACTGTATGTGAACTGTGAGGAATGTTTTATTTTGAGACATAAATATGCACATCTGTTGTAAAGAGAGAAAGAAAAACGCACGAGATAATGTATAGGTTTACTTTCTCTAAACAGATCCTAAATGTCAGTCTTAACTTTGGCCTTTACCCTTTCCCATAGTATTGTTTTTCATTCAACCATCTTTACTTTAAGACATAGTATGTCACCCGTTTTAGAAAAAAATAGACACGGCCTCACCAACATGTGGGAAACTTTCACCCACTTTCACCACAGTGTGATTGTCTGGTTACGTATAGCATTAAGGCCAAAGCAATTTTCTCAAATCACGCTGTGCTCTGTTTGGGCTGAGGCCACCTCAATTATAGACATGAGACAGTCACAATATGTGGAAGTGTACGTATACAGAGGAGACAACATGCACAGCAGGATGAGAGCACGCTTGAGGCTGATTGCTTACAAAAGACTGATTATATAAAGGCATGTGTGGTCAGTCATCGTCGTTCCTTTGAAGGGAGAGCATGTCAATTTTAAAAGAAGAAATAACACAATGGTTGTCTTACAAATGAAAAGCTGATTATGTGAGCATAACATTTTTTTGCAGCTATGGGCTTACTTGGTCTGGTCTAGAGCAATAGCTTATAGCCTTATATGGATATTGCTGTGTTACTTATATTGAGTTTGCTGGCTGTTTCACAACACAAGCGGCTGAACAGATTTTTACATGTGATTCTCATTGTCTGTAAAGGTTCAGTCAGGGCTCGGTGCCAAAGGCAGGAAGCAGAGAGCTACAGAAAGAGTACAATTTCTGACTCCAGGTACTGTATGAAGGGTTGAGAGATCTTGTAGGCAGGTTATTAGGAAACATGGTGTATAATAGTTAAATTCTTCGGAAATGTCAGGCATTTTCTAAAGTTTTCACTTACTACCCTTATTTCACAATTAGATATATTTAAAGACAATTACCGTAATTCATAATTTAAAAACAATTGTTTTCAGAGTTTGGTGACTGAACTTCAACTTATGTTGTTAACTTATGTATGTCACACACTCCCAAAAAAACGTTCATGCCCCCCAACCGAAGAAGAAAGTGGCTGAGATTACTTTTTATCAATCATTAATAATACAGCCACACTTGTTTCTTTTGGTTACCACATGATGTGGGCACTGCCATCTCAGGGTTGGAGCCCAGTAATCAGACTACAGTAGTGTTGATGTTACTGATTAGATGGGCCAGACTCTTTCTCATCAAAACAATTTCAATACCTCACCTCCCATCTTAATTGCTGCACATATTACAATCCTTCTGGCCAGTAACGTTACAGTCGCTGAGCTACTGGCTGTACTATGGTATAACTACCTTTCTCGGGGCAGCTGTCAATCACAGCTGTAAGTCATGATGCAAACCCCCCGTTTTTATAGCATCAAATAACTAATTAAAACCAAACTTGAATGCTTACTACCTAAAATGACAGAAACCATCTTTGGGAAAAATGTATTTGCCGTGTACATGGATCTTTTAGTTTGGCCCATGACCAATCCGCTAACATGAAGGGGAAGGGGATTATGACCTATACTGCAGCCAGCTGTCATGGGGCGATAGAGATTACTTGGTTTCACTTTAAAGGCGCTGTCATGTCAAGCCTGTCCTCACCAGAAAAACGGCCGTAGGCTATATGCTGATTATGCTGCAGCTCATGAAAACCCATATTTATGTTCTTTGTTAGGCCGCGTGACCTACGTTACGTACTGAAAGTCCGATACACTTGTTGCTGGACTGGTACTGGTTTTGGGACACTTGACAATTTGTCATTTAGGTATGAGGACGTGTTTGTCATGTGGTCGATCTTAATACACTGTCTATGGTTTTAGGTTGGAGATATCCATCTTATTCAACTATCTGGCAGTATTTCTCATCTTGAGTGAAGCATTCAAAACCAAGTCTCCCATGTTTTGTTTTTTTGATGGCTGCACAATTCCAACAAATAAAAATGTTGTTGTTTCATTTCCTCCAAAATTCTAATTGACATATTTGGTTTCTTTACAAACATATGGATTGTAACTTTTAATATAAGGTTAAGCGGATAACCATATAAAATACAATTAATTGCTAAATATTAAACCAGTGGTTTCCATCCATCTTGGCTTATGACCTCTGACAAAAAAGAAGTGTCTATATGGGGCTCATGTTTCAGATGTCTGCAAGTTGTTTCGCCAAGGAGACATTTCCTTTCTAAACTTCCCACATGGTTTTTATTTAAATAATTGTTGTTGTTGAGATGAATGCTAGTAAACAATAGTAATTAACTTAATAAACCAGAACAAATATCCCACTGGCCCACGAAAGCATTACAGGTTTGAATGTCTTAAACACTGAACAGCTTGTCTAAGAATGTGGAAGTAAATATCTAACTTTCACAATGAGTGCAGTCCCTCTGTGTATCAGGCACAAGCTCTGTGTTGTGAAGATTTAGATTGATTTAGGGAAGGATGGGTTGATTTGAGCCTGCGGGGAAGTTGACAAAGACAAAACTGGTCATGTGACCACACATTTCTAAAGAGTCATCTATTTTATTCACCCTGTGATTGAGCGAGGCCCATGGAATAAGTGGTAAGCACATGTTTTGTTGTTCAATGTGATTTATTTATTTTCATGGAGTCATAATTCTCGTGTCTGAACAGTTATAGACAAGTTTGAAAACATCTCACACACGTGTTAGTGCTTAAGGAAGTTACAATATGAGGCTAAGCTGTTGGTGTGACGTTCGCTCTAAACTGCTGGATGTTAAAATGGCACTGGTTAGGTAATGATGTCCCTGACCCCCTTGTGGCTCCACTTATTCTCTCCCTAGGATCATCTCAGGCAAGTTAAACCAACAAAACACTTTTTTTTGGAAAGTCTTATTTTTAAAAGTGGTTTTAGATTTTTAGATCCAAAGTGTTTTTTCCCAGGAATGCATCACACCCTTAAATATGTGTACATATTTTAGTTGGAGACATCGCTTTAAAGACACCAACTAAAAACTGTCTCACCCCGATCTCCATTACAAACTTTTATGCAAAATTCCTCAGACTTAATGCTCATGTTTCCTCAGTGGGTATACAAACAAACCACACAAGTGTTAAAAACATGTTGTCTGATTGGGTGAACCGGTTGTGAAACAAGGGCCTCAGATCTGGAGTGTGTTTATCTGGTTCTTGTTAACACGCTGCATCCCTCCATCAAACACGCTGCCTCTGCTCTCTCACTCTTTCACTTCAGCAAATTCATTTCACTTTCTTTCCTCAGTTTCTCCATCCTGTTATTCATCATTCACTCAGTCTGTCATTCTCCCTGTTACCATTGTGTTTACTCAATCACTGGTGGAGGAAGAATTTGGATCCTTTTAATTAAGCAAAGGTACCACACTGTAAAAGTAATGTGCTTCAAGTAAAATCTTGCATGAAAAATGTTACTTGAAGCATTGAAAATAAAAGTACTATCCAGTTATATATTATATAATTAGATTATTATTACTCATGCATTCATGTAAATCATGATTTTACTGCTGTTGTTGTTGAGGTGAAGCTCATTTAGTACTGTTTTGTATCGGATTATTTGTAACTATAATAACTATGGATGAATCTGCTGATTATTTTCTCCCTGAATTGATTGTTTGGTTTGTCACAATCTAAAGCCCAAAGTGACACCTGCCCAATATTTGCTTTGTCCAACAAACATTATTAAAAATAAATCTAAATTATTGAAACAATTCAGAGTAAATTAGTAAATTAGCAAATCAGCATATGAGTGAAGCTGGAACCATGAAATGTTTTTGCATGAAAAATGAGATTGAAAGAGGAAGAAGATTATCAAAATAGTCATCAAATGACTAATGGATTAATCAACTAATCATTCCAGCTTTGTATAAACTGTTTGGTAGTTTCATTTATCACAAAACATAATATTTTACAAGCTTTTCAGATGCACAAATGTGTAAAGTAACTAAAGCTGTCAGATAAATATATGGAAGTAAAAAGTACAGTAGGAATGAAGGACGTCAAATATGTACTTACTTGTACGTACAATCCTTGAGTAAATAGTAAAGTGCTTAGTTACATCCCCCAGTGGTCTCAGTCTAGCTGAAGTTCAGCCAGGAGCTGGTATGACTTAATGCCTTCAGACATTTGGTCCATTTGTAACCTCAGATATAAAGTGTGTGTGTGGCTGCACCTAAAATAAACTTATGATCGTTTAGAGATTAAAAACAGAAGGCTCTCCTTGTGGGAAGCCAGATCACAGCAGAAAGAAAAGGAGATGCCACATATAGTCTCTCAAACATTATTAGCATGGAGCTCAGACTATTTAAGCATCTCTACTGTGCAAATAAATTTATCCACCCAAGTTGCAAGAATAAAGAATTCTTTTAATGGAAGTTGCTGATGAAAACATCTGCTGACCGCTGAAAGAAAAAAACCTTCCACGTGTCCACTGGGGAATATTTGAAAATGTTCTTTGGGACTAACAATAGTCCTTTTCTATTTATCTGTCAGTGACAGCTTTTTAGTGAGTGATAACTCAAGACCCCAGAGACATGCAGTAAACAACGGAGCATGGGAGTGTGTGTATATATGTATATGTGTACAGTGGTGGAAAAAGTATTCAGATCCTTTACTTTGTTGGAAGTAGTAATACCACACTGTGAAAATACTCCAGTAAAAGTCCTGCATTGAAATGTAATGTAAAGATAATGTAAAGTACATAAGCATTATCAGCAAAATGTACTGTAAAAAGTATCAGAAAGTAAAAGTTCTCATAATGCTGAAAAATGTGCCCTCTGAGTGTTTTATTGTATCATCATTATTATTATTACTGACGCATTCATGTCTAATTAATAATTTGCTTTAGGTGATTTAAACTATTTTATGTACTGTTTAATATATTTTAAAATAATAATCATCTTGTAAAACATGATCCATTGTTGTCGTTTTATAAGATGATAATATACTGCGGGAAACCCTATCTGACGGGGAACAGACTTCAAGAGGTGACAGCAGCAGTGTTAGTTCAACATAACCAACTCTTTTCTTATAAAATTCCTTATAAATGTGTTTGAGCCCAGCGCAGGGCTGTGCTGGAGGGAACCCCGCTGCCTTTCCAAATCTGTTTAGTTACTGTTGGCGAACTTCTGCTGCAGCTGACTATCTGAGATCGAGTGCTGTGGGAATTTGGCAGGCAGTCGTTTCTTGCAACAATCTACCAAGTAAAATGATCGTCTTGGTAAAGAATGACAGTAAAGATAAAAGTAGGGACAGGGTTATCTAACCTGTGAGTCACTGAATCTTCTAGGCTTTTGCCTTTTAAAAACTTGATGGTTGGTTGATAATGTTCACTGATTACAGCCAGAAGAGGTTTCCATTTAGTCTTCAGGAGCAGAAAATTAGTTGTAAAGAGATAAAAGTATGTGGTGATTGTGATTAATGGTCTGTGCTGCCATAGGTCCTACTTGATCCTAAATCTACCTTTTTGATCATTACATTCTTTCCCCACTAACCCCCCCCTCTCTCTCTCTCTCGACAGGGGGACCACACGTGGGCGACCATGTTGGGTCAGAGTGTGCGGTTACAGCCGGTGCCCATCCAAAGTCTGTCAGAGCTGGAGCGAGCCAGGTTACAGGAAGTCGCCTTGTACCACCTGGAAGAGAGGGACCTGGAATTCAAGATCAGCATCCCAAAAGGTACGGAGATTGCTATTACAGCATGTTTTATTCAAATAAATACAAATTGTATAGTTGAAGCATATCAAGGTTTATCATTCTGTTTGTTGATTTGGATGGACCCAAACTCACGTTTAAAGGAGCTGTTTGACATTTAGGGACTTTTTAGCTGTCTTGCCAAGAGTTAAATGAGAAGATTCATACCACTCCTATGTTAGTATGTTAAATTAGAGCTGGGACTCGATTAGTGTAGCATACAGAGTGGAAGCAGAGGGAAACAGCTAGCTTGGCCCCACCAACCAGCACCTCTAAAGCTCACTATTTAAAGGGATAGTTAGTAATGTAATCCATTACACTTTTTGTTAAATTCAGCAAATATTTCCTCACGTTTTGCTGGCTCTCTGTTTTGTGTGTGCTCTAAAAAAAATCTGTTTTTTGTACACAGTCCTGGCTCTGTAAATGGAAAACAAAGGTGGGGACCTTTCCCACAACCTTGTTTCAGCCAATCAGCAACAGGTGGCGTTAGTGCTTGTACTTGAAGTGATGGGGGGAGGGAGGTAGTGGAAGAGAGAGTTCAATACATCGGCACATTTGAAAGTGACTCCAGGCACTGTGAACACTGTGAGATGGCCGAGAAACAGCCAAAGAGGAAAAGGTCTGAAGAGTATAAACAGAGAAGAACGTTGTATGACCAGGCAAGGACAAAGGCGTTTCGACTCTGGAGGTATTTGTTTGTCAGTTGAGTTCAAATATCAACAATCCTTCTGCAGATCCACTGACCATCCCTTTAACATGTTGTATCTTGTTTGATCCGTACAAAAACAACAATTTGTAGTTTTTCAGGGTTCATTTGCTGGATGTATTTCACTGTGCCCAGGAAAAAGTTTTTTTTAAATCCCCCTTAAAACCACACATTGTTGTTTTTCCATTTCTGTTTTTGTTGAGGATTAAACAAATGAGTAATGTGTTATTTAGGTACGGCGATTTTGCACATGTATGTAACACTGCAGTTTGCAACAGCGTTGCAACACAAAGGAGGTTAACCCTATCTGCTGTCACATTGGCCTCACGGCCCATGTGTGCAGCTGGGTTAGCTGACATATATTTACTGACTTAGGTTTAGGCACTAACTTCTGTAACGGTTAAGGTTAGGGTAAGATGCCTCAGGGGGCTGTCAACTCCTTAAACACAAAAATCGCTAGATAGCTAGCTACTTAGTGACAGGAAGTGCTACTAGCATTTCTGGTCACTCCAGGATTGATGGATTAGGACTGAGGCTTTGGAAGCACCATGTCTGATGGATGTAGCCACTTTCAATGTTTTGTCTTGGTTGTGGAGAGGAGTGGCAGCTTAGAGGTTAGAGAAGCAAGCACATGATGACATGGTGAAACCTGGCACCAGTTCAGACGAAATGACTGGTAAGAGTGAATCAGCGCCTTCCATATAGAGCTAAGGTTGAACTGAGCTCGAGCGAGGAACTGTTGAGGGAGTCACAACAGTCTGTTAGATAATCTGAGGAATGAGTGTGAAGCAGGAAGACATGGAGGAGACGTCTGTGTGCTCATTCAACTCTCTTAGGTTAAAGAAAACATTCTGTACACATGTGGAAGTAATCCAAGCTGTCCGTTAAGAAAGGGCAAAGGATGCACCGTGTTTATGTATTCATGTGTCTCGCTTGATATCTCAAATACCGCTGACAGGAGTTTGAGTCTTTCAACGTGTTTTTATCTAGAGGTATTTGGGGTGCTTTAAAAAAAAGTGAGGCAAGCTTAGTGGATAAAAATCAACATATCTACTATATGTTGCCTAACTGCTTAAAAAGTATAGTAAAATATCAGAAAAGGGCAGTATAAGAATCCAGTTTTACTTTACCTGATGAGAGTTTTAAACAGGCTCCTCTTACAGCAGTAGGATCTTGGCCATCTCTGCCTGCTATGGACACAAAAATAATCTCTCAGGGAACTGGAGCTGGAATTATTTTTTTCTGCCTGAATATGATAGAGGTTAGGTACTTTCCAGCTCTGGACACAATGACGAGCACTGTGGCTTTGCTTGATAATATGTATCACATTAGTCCGTCTGACATCATATTTATATTAGTGGATGTCTAACTTTAAATTTTTTTTATATCTATCTAACAATTATGCCAATTTAAGCATTGCTACTTCTCTCCAGTCTACAGCCAGTACCAGCTGTGTCAATCTCATCCACACTATTTTTAAGTTGTTTAATTTCTTGCTCTTGCGCTGAAAGATGATATCCCCATTCCCCAGTCCTGATTGATCAGTTATTTTCCCAACAGACCTATTTGTATTGCTGAAAAACGGGCCGTATGTTTCAAGCATTGCTTTCCATGCTAATCAAGCTGAAGTCGGGACCACACAAAAAGCATTTAGCGTCCTAGAAGGCAGTGAAAAAGGCAACACATTTAAAGGCAGCTATACCCAAATAAGCACACTACTGTAGGATTTCCTTTACAATGAGCTCAAAACTTCAAGATCACTTGCATTTTGTCAAAAATTTTGTCATCAGTTGGATATAATCATGGCAGCACCTGGCATCACATTGTGTCCCGTAAGTCTCTTGAGACAGTGTGCTCTTACTGCCCCGCCACTGTCGTCCATGTAAGAGAAGAATTTATAAAACATGTTGATATGTTTGTCTTAGTCCCCTTATGTTGTTATCTTGAGCTCAAACCAATAAGCTCAACGAGCAGAAGCTAGTGGTGTGACATGTGCTTTTCTGCATTTTTTGCCCTGGTAAGGCTGCTTTACAGGCTGCCCTAAGTTATTGGTGAAGGTTGTTTGGGCTGTGTGAAGACTAAAAGGAATACCTGCAGACAGTACTCAGGGCTAAAAAAGGTTCTAATTGTTTTGGATAAAAATAAATTTAAATGTCTGTTTACAGTTATTATTCTCCTAAAAAGACACTAATTAAACATCAGTGAAAGATGACACAGTAAAAACCACAGTGCTCTTCTTGCTCTACAAAGACTGACAGGAGAAAATTTATTTTGTAATATTTTCATTCAAAAGTAATTTTTATTGGTGATATTTATTAGCTACAGGACCTACAGGCTTCCACACAGACAGAAAATCATCTTTCTCACCTCAAGTATAAGTCAAGCCTCTATGGGCTGTTGTCGTACTGTGACAGCATCATCAGACCCAGTACTGTATGTTTTGATAATCATTTATAACAGTAGAAAATACCTTTTTCCTTTTTTGCTGATGTTTACTTGCACAACCATTCTTCTTCTTGCTACTGGACTACTCCCTGCTTTGAAATATGCTATTTATGTACAATTGTGTTATCCATGTGAACTCTAAAGTACTAAATCCAGTGGGATAGTTTCACCAACAAACCGTAAATCTTTCAAACACCTCACAGACTGCACAATGGGAGGTTTTTCTCTCATGTTTATAGGGGCTGGAGAGATCCTTGAGGTCAGGAGGTTCAGAGAGGAGAGTAGGCTGATGCTAAACACAGCTGATTGTAGTTGTAGTTGTGTGTGTGTGTCAGATCTGTTTGTAGCCTTTCTCCTGTGAGACCAGGCGGTATGTAAGCTGGTTTTCTCATACTGTTGTTCACTCTGCGTTATTAACCCCCCGACCTGCTCAACTTTGACCACGCTGCTGATTCAGGGCCAGTTTAGATATGTTCTCCAATAAACAGTGAAGCTCAATAATACTGCAGCTCATCTGCGGCCTGGATATTGATTCCCAGTGGGATAAATTACTTTTTGTAACTTTTATCAAACACAGACAAAGGGCATTTCAAATGTGCCCTGTGGGCTTTTCTTGTTCACATTCAGTGTTTCTCACCATGATGCACTGAGCCAATCCTCCACAAAACATTTGCAAAGCTGATGTGTATTTTTCACCACAAAAAAACACAGATCTTCGCGATACATTATAGAGTTAAAATTTGGTTTAAGATTAAGATCTCAAGGGAATGAATGTAAGTAAATCAATCTCCCCTTTAGTGATGGAAACAAGTTTGTGTATTTCTCACATATGACTCAACATGCATCCTGTGAGACTCCACTTGTCCCTGCCCTCCTCACATTTGGAAAGTCTTTGTGGAATTTTCCTCCCTTGTTATCTTGTTCTTAATTTTTTATTTTTAGGGATCAGTAATGTATTCTCTTTTCCACCAGGTCAGGATTCAGTTACACCACGAGATTAATGGGGGAAAAAGTTAATCACTTACATTTCACTGCTTTGGCACTACAATGTCTTCAGGAGCTTTCTATATTTTATTTATTTATTTTTTTTTCCCAGAGGCAACAATCTGGTATGTGCGATGTGTTCCAAAATAGGAAAAAGACCCAGCCTTGAATTAATTTTAACAAATAAAAATAAAATTCTGCTTTACTTACCAAAACACTCCTTCAACCCACGTTAACTCGTTCAAAGAGGGAGGATGTGGAGCTTGTAAAACACAACAAAACACTCATACATTACCTGTTTCCATTGAAGTGAAGTTGTTGAGTGATAAGTAGCAGTGGCAACAGATACTGCAGATAAATTTGTCCTGCTGTAGGTACACACGAGTAGCTTAGAGGTTAAAAAATACCGGCCCACCGCCAGAAACCAAGTGTGATTCCCGGCAATGCTACCAGTGAATACAAAAAGCAGAACAATTTACCTTTTTTTCGTGCTTCAAAACAAAGTCCAGTGGAGCGAGTAAGTGCCTAGCTAAGATAAGCTAAACTCTATCTCCAACTCTCTCCACTGCAGTATTTATATTTTATATGCATTCATATTTTCATTCAAGATGTATACATTCAAAAGTTGTCATCTTTAAGCTTAGAACTTTTCAAAGGTATCCAAAGCTGGCTACATCAGCTACTGTACACAACATGCTTTATTATTGTTACACTATAATATAATATACTATACTACTACTATATTACTATACTATACTCTATACTCTGTACACTGCACATACTGGTATCATATTACTCTTGCATGTACTATACTTTGCGTCTACTAATCACACTACTATGTCACTTCACTTGAGACAGTTAAAACTTAAACAGATTAGTATAAGTACAACACTGGGGGGAGGGTACTATGCCTGCCTTGTAATTTTGATTGTGATTGCAATTCTATTTTTATCTCTATTTTTATTTTATACACTAATGTGTTTTTTAATTTTTTCTATTTATCTGTACTTCTTTTTCTGATGCAACACCTGGATTTCCACTCAGGGGCTCAATAAATGTTTATCTTATCGTCACAATGTTCCACTAGGGATATGCAAAAGTGTTAGCATGATCGCTGAAGTGACATATCTAGCAGAGACTAACAGACGATATTGATTGTCGTCATTGTCCTTGTCATTATTGATATGTCATATCACCCCTGTCATTTGATTTGATATGTCATTTGATGGATACATCTGCCAATAAACAAACATCCTAACATCCCCAAAACAGTATTCCCTTTAACTTTTTTACAGCAGGTCTCAGACTGTCTGGTGCTGCTCCAAGTTGGGAAGTAAAGGTGGCTGTTATGGCACCCTGCAGATGTTTATTTGTCTTGTGTGCAGTTAAATTGTAACATTAGACATGAATGCATGAACAGTGTGAATCCACTGTCCAACTGACAAACAAAGCTCTCAGTGATTAAGCGTGGGAATATTTGTCCTCGGTTTCTCCCCTGGGCTGGAATCTCTCCAGTCCGTTACGGTCTCAGCATCATCTCCTGCCGCGCTCCCTCCCTGTTTGACTTTTGGGTACTGTTCTGTTTCTGCTTTTGCTCCACTGGGTTTCTTCTTCTGCACTTCTCTTTCTTTGATTTTTTTCCATTTCTCTCTTATTCTCAACACGGCTCTTTGCTCCTCATATTTCATTGCACATTAATCTATCTTTCTTCACCAGTCTTTCCTCCTTTCTATCTCTTACTTTCTGCACCAGCTAAAGGAGGAATCCATGTGCCATAAAACATCTCCAGTTCTCCTGTACAAGCACTATAGGTTTCTACTTTTGCCTGTATGGCTCAATGTGCACGAGTGTTAGTTTCAATGGCAACATCCAGTGAATTCTTCATTCAGCAGTTGTGAGACATATTTGCTCTTATTTGGTGCAGTCTGGAGTTCATTCTCATGCCCCGTTCTCAGAATCAGCTGCTCTACGGAGACTCCAAACTAATTTGCTCTCTCCTTCCTCTTATCTCTTTCCACTTGTTCCTTTCCTTTCTGATCTAATTGTGCCTGGTTTCCACTTTCAAAAAAAATCTTATCATTATTTCTTACCTCTTTTTCACGAGTGTCCTGGCAAAAGCTGAAACAGATTGATTGACAGAGAATGCGTTTTGATAATCCAGCAAATGTTCTAGTTCATTTTTAAGCAAATGAAATGGCGATTTTTATCTCTTTCTAGCTCCTCAAGTATGAGAATTTGATCAATCGCTGTAAGCTGAATATTGGTTTTTGGACTGTACATTGGATAAAGCAACCAATTTGAAGACGTCTCTATCATTTACTTTATTTAAATATTTGCAACAACCTGCAACAACCTGGTAACTTTCTTTCGTATCCGAGTCCCATGTCTTTTTACCTTGCTCACTCCTACTCCGAACAGTGCTTCACCATCAATATGTTCTATCTCAGTTTATCCGTCTTCTGATCCCCCAAAGGTTTCACTAAGCAGCTACATTTACTGCAACTGCTTAAGGGATTCAGTGATGCATCTGTTTAAATAGAGTAAAATCTAATTGTGAAACATCTTAAAGTGTTTCAGGTGACTGATCTGCAATCCAACATTACATTACTGCATCCAGTAATTGTTCAAAATGATGCATTTTAGCAAAATATTCAGCTAACAACAAATAATGATGCATGCACATCTCCAAGTCTATTGTACTTGGAAGCTCGGGCTGTTTTCCCTCTCTGTATTTGTCTTGCTTTGTTATCTTAGCTCTCTGTGAATGTGCATTATGTAATCATACACATGTGCGCACACAAACTCGCACAGACTTCCTAAGAGATTTGCCTTAGCTGGAGGTGGCGTGTGAGTAGTGGGAGGGGGCTGTGCGCTTTGGAAATAAACTTTAATTTCCTGCAGTCATGGGAATTTGACCCTTTTATCCCCACATGCACACACATTCACATGGACACAAATATTCTCTCTTCCTTTCTTTCCATGTTTGCAGTTTAAATTTGTGTTTAAAGGGTGAAAAGAGAAGAATTTTAGAGTCCCAAATATTCTGGACACCACTATTTGCGATGCAGGGAACCTCGATAGTTCCTTAATAGGGAAAAGACCCAAACTTGAATTAGTGATTTCTAAACACCAGCTTTAGTAACCCAAACAATGGCTTCTTCCATGTAAACCCGGTCAGAGGGGGAGGATGTAGAGCTCGTAAAACAGAGCACAAAACACACTATAAAAACAGACACAGTGCCCTCTCATATGCACATTAGCCACTAACACACACATGGATTTACATGGAGTATTTTCTGCTATCAAACTCCACTGTTGCTGTGCTAAAAAAAGTGGTGGTTTTCTAACAGCCGAGATGATTTAAAATGCATTTTTGAAGCATAGCATACAGATGTCCCAAAAGATTAAAGTTTATATTTTATTTACGTATATGTATTTGCAAACACTATTCCATTGTGAAGGCTGTTGTTTTGAGGTTGACAGTCAACTCTAAACCAGTTTATCATTGACTTGACAGTGACACTGACTAACAGCCAGACAGCAACACACAACAAAAAAAAACTCCACGGACTTTGATATGCAACCAACATTAGCTTTCTAACTACCGTCTCTTTCTCCTCCTGCAAGCATGGACACTGGGACTGTCACCTTCTTTTGGAAATCAGGGTCAAAAAAAGTAGAACTAATGCTGCATTTATCCTGTGAAAACAAAATCCTAAACAACATTGGAGATTTCTTCTTGTCACACAGATTGAGTTTGCTCTGTTGTCATGTAGATAACTCTGTTGTCAGTACTTGGGTCAGGTGAATCTTCCAGGCAACTGAGCAAACTCCATTTTCTGAAGAAACCTGTGATTTTCAATTTAAAGCTCCAGAAAAGCTAGTGAGTGGCCATTGAGATTTTTTTCTTTTGTTCATTAACTAAAATATTAACAATAAATTTGAAAATTATTTTGACATTATATATGACTGCAAAAAGGGATAACCTGTGATTGTAATAAGTTTTTAAAAGGTGCATTTTTCCTTTTAGTATCATTCCCTTTAAATATAGTTTTATGCAATTCATTAACCACTCTCTCTTGATATTTCACATGCAGATATAAAACACACACACATGCTCTATACCCCTTTTGTCTTTCATGTCTGGGGCAGTGCAGCGCGAAGGGCTATTCAAACAAACAACAAGGTCTCATCTATTGAAATGGTCCGCTCTATTCTTAGAGCTGAGGAAGAGGCACAAGCACTCAGGAGAAAAAGATAATAAGAGAAAAAGACAGGAACAGGAAAAGGGTCGTAATGAGGGCAGTTTGAAGTGGGTGGTTGGGTGTGTGTGTGTGTGTGAGAGAGAGAGAGAGAAAAAAAGTGATGATTGTGTTAATTATTTTTATTTAGGGTTGATAAAAGAACACGTGAGATGAATGTGAGTAGTGGTCCTTCATTAGTGTTAACTGGAATATCTTAACAAGCAATACACATGGAAATTGCAAACACACACTTGCATAACTGAATAAATGAAAGACAGACATCCCTGATCAAACAGTACACCGTATTCATTATTCACACTAAAGCGCACACATACTTGAGCACCACTAACAGTTTTATTCATGGTGACTTTGTCTTTTCTCTCACAGAAACACGCAAACGGAGGAAATCTCTACGCAGGAAGTTTGACTCCTTTTCAAAGGAAAAGAAAGAGCGAGGTAAGTTCATCACACCAACACAGTCATGTGTGGTTAAGCATGAAACCATCTACAGCTTGTCTCCTTTATGATCTGTGTTTTTATGAAGTCCCTGTACGACCCGACGCTCACAGGCTCCATTGTGTTTCTTACTGTAAGTGTTATTGTCGAACACAATGTCCCTTCTCTCCATTAAAACAGCATCACCACCACTGTTATCCAGTGGCTTTTACCACTAATGGTCTTACATACTTGACATACTGTGTTTATAAAGCATGAGTGGCTCAGGGCTGCAGAGGAGTCATGAAGCGTTCACTGACTCAAGCCTGTGTTTCATTGTCTCTGCTTCTTTCCCGCGTCATCGTAACATAAACTGAATAATGAATGACCACAAACGCCCTCGACGTACTTGTCGACCGTCATGCCGTGTCACCCTGCAAATGCAAAAACAGCTCCGTCAGTAGGAGTGTGTTTATGGGCACACCAACACATATTCTTAACATTTACACCGTTCAAAGTGATGTCATTTCTTCAGTTGCTCAGTGTTTTTAAAATCCCATTATCTCAGATTTTAACTATCCTGAAATAACAAACTCATAGCTACAGTTTGATTATCTCTTTATTTGCCCTGACCGTGACCCTGAAGGCCTCGGGGTCACTGTATATCACTATGTTTTTGTTGTAATCTGATTTGGTATTAGAAGGAAATCACAAGCTCAACTGAAATTATAAAGGCTTTAAGGAGTTTTACTCTATTAATATTGAGGTCCTTTCTTGCAGATATGGTACTTTTTACTCAAGTTAACACAGACTGGGGGTGGTGAAAAAGGGCCAGGCAGCTCAGTTTTGCCCAGAGGCCCCATAGCTGTTTCATCAGGCCTTGTTTATGTGTATATGAAGAAAAAACAGCTGTCCTTAGCTCAGTGGTTCTCAAACTGGGGGGCGTAGAGCCACTTCAAGGGGTTTAAGGGAACCTAAAGTTGCATCATTATGATTCATGTGGTGATATAAACAAACAAAAGTGCTGTGATCCTAGCAAGGCTTCTTTGCTAACCTTAATCTTGTTTATTTCAATCGCCTGTGTTGTTAATAATAAGTGGGATGATTGGGATGTTGTGTGTTTATATACAGAGCACAGAACTTGCTACTGTACGTACATCTTGGACAAAGTGGAGGTCCAAAATAAAAAAGAGGCAACCTAATGCATTCAGTCTCAGCCTCTGAACAAGCTGAACCACAATGTGCCAACCCCTTCGTTCTTCTGAAGGGGAACAAAATGCGTCCCACTTTGATCACTGTGCATCGAATACTGGATTTAATTTCCTGTTTGCAGAAACACATGAACAGACAAGCTAAATTACACAAAAACTAGTGTCAGCTTCAGGTTTACATTGCTTGTTTAAAACAGGAGTGCTGTTTGTACAGCTGTCCATGTTAAGCGCCAAAAGGTGTGGTTACTCCATTTAGGTCTCCAGTAAATGGAGTATTGGTGATAGTATTATTGTGAACATGTAAACACAGGCATCCAGCCCTTTAAACTGTTTTCATTTCCATTCTTTAGTTTGTCTCTGCCTTTTTGCCCTCTCTTTACATTTCATCTCTCTCTGCTTTCTTTAAATCGCTCCTCTCCTTCATCCTTCTCTTTGTCTCGCTGTTAGCCATTTCATTTCATTTATTTGTTTATTTGACAGGGACAGAACTGTAAATGAGCCAGAGTTAGCTCAACATGCTAATTTTCCATTGTCCCTGGCCAGTTATTATGATGAAAACCTAAAATAAAGATTTAAAATGATATAAAATGACTTATTACAGTCCACAAGTAATAACAATATATACAGAATAGTAGTAAGACAGGTACAACACACAACAATAAGTAACAAACAACATATCAACAAACCATGCCATGTAACTGATCATCTGCTGGTGTGACCCCAACCTCTCATAAAGAGATGTTCTCTATTCTCAGGTGATTATCACAGCAGTGCGAGACGAGAGCCAAAACACACAACACACACAAACACATTCCCAGGCTGTCTGCGCAGGGCTTCAAATCCTCCCTCCAGCCTCTTACACACAGGGACTTAGCTGAAGCTCACCCTGCTAATCAAAACACAGAACATTGGGACCTGGCAGTGGCCCTGCTGGCTCTGCTCCCCCACTACTGGAGGCATAACTGTGTGGCCCTCAGGGGTCGGCAGGTAGCAGACCCCTGAGGGGTGCAAAGTGGGAACAATACACAATCTGTATGGAAACGGTAATGAGACAGTTTTAATGAAATTTGCTAGCGTTTTCTCAAAAGCTGTTAGGAATTAAGTTTTTTCATGATTTGATGCAGATTGCAGGTTTAGTCATGCATGCATGTCTGTGGTGCAGCAAATCCTAGTGGATAGTAGAGAAGAAAGCAAATATGAAAGCTGAGATCTCTGATCAAATATACCAGGCTTATGAAGGCATTTCTGTATTTTATTTAATTTCTGATCCGAGTTTTTCTACTCAAGTGTGCCTTGTGAGGTTTAACTGGACCGCTGCCTTCAAGTCATGTAAGAAACTGGGTATTTATGATAAAGGAATACGTGAACGCCCACAAAAAGCATAATGTCGGAACAGAAAGTTAAAGAAATTGGACCCAGCCCCCCAAAATGTCAGAACAGGGGTTTCAGGCGATGTTGGGTTAGAGAATACCGACACCAGTTGGACCTTCTTTAATTTGGTCGATGTAACAGAACAAATCCGACAATTTGCTTACACATTTGCTTCTACATGCTACTAACGGCGGGCGTCTGAGGTGCTGTGGAGGGAGTTAATTATCTGAAAGCTGGCAGCGTTGCAGCAGCTTGGACGCAGGATTCAGCACTAGTTAATGCAGATATGAGTGCAAAATATTTGTGGACTACCTAGTGTTAAAAGTTAAGGGCACGCTTGAAACCAACTTGGTCACACTGGGTGTCGTCCAACCATGTCTACAAGAGAAAGGGTTTCTCCCTGCTTTTTTTGTGTGTGTCTTTGTGATGAATCCTGCAAATGGAGGAGGGAAAAGACTTTCGAACAGGCTCTCCTCAGAGGCATTGATGGTGATGCACTCGGTTGTACACACACAGTGACAGAAGCAGTTTTGCAAAACAAATTAATACAAAATACATGAATAGAAGTGATAAGATTTCAAATCCTGCTCACTTTCTCACCTCCACACACCTGGCCAATGGGTAATTTGTGATGTTGGCAAAGGGGTTTAAGACACTTGTTCGTTTGTGTTTTGTTTCACTAGGGTTTACACAGAGGACATCAAGTGTTAAATATACAGGGGGTTTTAAATTCACAAAGCTCAGTTCCCTGGAAGACCAATATTATCATCCAGCTGCTGGAGAAGGAGAAACATCAGTGAGTACTGAACAGCATCTAAATAAATCCACTTCAGTCTGAGGAAAACAATGAAAATCCAGAACAATACAGCTGTCTTCCTGTCTGCGGTTTAGTGTTTGTTTTACTCAGGACATGTCAAGAGGGGTCGCGTCAGAGAAATGTTAACTGTAGTATTATGCTAATAACGCAGAGTAGGACTGCATTTTGTTTATGCAAGGTTCCAAAAACACACCTCTAGCAAATGTTGGACTTATAACCGAAACATTTCTAAATGTTATATACTCATTTAACTGTAAAAATATATTTCAAGAAGTGTTATCTCCTTACATTAATGCAGTTCAAAGATTTGTTCTTATTGCCAGAAATATAGTTCTGGCAGACTAAAACTAAATCCCTTTATTTAAATTTAAAGTGCATTGTTCATAATTTAAGTTTTTACACACAACAAACATAAAAAAAGATATTACAATAAAGCACAATCTAACACCACCAAACTGTTCAGTCAAAAAAATGTACGTGTGATTGTAGAATGTAAACTCCGTCTCAAGTTCATTTAAAAAATAACATCCCAGAAACCTGTAGCAGTGAAGTCTCTCAGTTGTCTAAATGTCCCACTAGCTTGGCTGCCTGACTCTTAAGAAGTTTTGCCTAAGACTATCAAGCTCCCACAGCCAACGAATAAATCTTCAACTATTTACTTTAAACAAGCGAACACCTCCAGTACAAGCACCGACATAGTTGGCATTCGATGCCAGAAAACATGGCATCTGTCAGGAGGCAGCGGCATGGAGTGGTCAGTTTGTCCATTCCTGCCAACAGACGTCAGGACTGAGGAATAAGCACGGGCTTACTGATCAAACAGGGCCATTAAGTGCCGTGCGTAAGACACATTAGCAGATGGATGAAGCCCGTTCTTGTTGGCAGTGGCCATTGTGTTTGTTTGAAATGTACCGGGCAAGGAAATAAATCTTTCAACCAGTTCCAAGACTAAATGTCCATCCTGCTGAAGTGTCCTTAAGCAACAATTCTTGTTTGCAAGCAGGAGGATTACTGTTATTAAATATATGCACTCAAACAGTAACTGATGATAAGAGTTAAATGTGGTTATTACTGCAGCCCCGAAAGCAAACATTTGTGCACGTTTTACCACATACTGAAACAATTACAACACAAAACTAATTCTTGTCCTAATGGTTGACAACAAATATAATCTAGATTGGCATGTACCACATATGTAGAAAAGCCAAATGTGGTCATTAGGCACTAAATTTAGGTTCCTCGGTCATGGATCCTGGCGCCAAGTACCTGCTCTGAGGGTAGTATTTTACAATATGCAGTGAACGATCATGCACTTTAACAGTGCTAAACGTAGCTCACTGGTCAAACACATCAACAACATTTTTTGTAATATTTATTACAGCCTAAAAAGCACCAGATAAAGAAACCAAATGTGCACGAAAATTTTTACTTTTTTAGAAACAAAAGTAGAGAGAATGGTCAGCATTGGTTATTTGCTGGTTATTATTTTTTAGTAAGAAACAATGTGTGATCAAATAATGTTGGTATTCTTTAATCCATTATCTGACTAATTCACCTAATGTTATAGTTCCTCTGACACAGTGAAAACAGAAACAACAATGTTCAGGGACTTAATTTAGAGTTCAGTTCGTGCTGCTGCTTATTACCTGTTATTATACTACTATTTATATTACTATTAACAGCTTTCATAAACTGGATTAACAGAGCAAATCCCTATTGTGTTAGCTAGCAAACTGCTAGCAGTGGAAAGTTCATAAAAATTGCTTTTAATTAATTCATTTTTAATGTCTTTCTCTTCCAGACTTTTAGCTTGTTTATATACAATTATGTTTTATTAAATCTACTTAGCAGCCAACAGCCAAGTTAAAGTGAATTGTGAGCTGTTGTTTAAACAACTGCGTGTAGCTTCATAATCTGTTGTGCACATTAGCCATTAGCTAGTCAAAACTCTGCTTGTAGCCTTTCAGCAAGCCAGAGATTGTGTGTGCGCACCTGTGGCTATAAGCTAATACTAACTGGCAGTAGGCCAACAAGGCACCTGGCGAGGAGCTTATCTGTGAGCCTGGCGCCTGACGGAGGAGGACATCACGTGGAGGAGGGCTGGTCAGATCAGCCTCAAACCAAGCAGCAGAAATTTTTAAAAAGTAAAGGTATTAGGAGATATCAGATTAATTTTTTGGTCACTCCCAAATTCACCTTTTGCCTTCTGGAAAGCAAGAAATTTTGTCTGAGAGAGGGTTTCATACAAGTGAATATAAATATCATAGATTTGGTGCTGAAATTGCTAAATTCTGCATTATTATTTAAGAGGGGGGGAAACACTACATGATCCCTCTGGATTACAATAATTATAACATTAATTAGAGAGCTTTTTAGAGAAAGTGGGGATACAGTGACACAGTGTTATAACTGCTTTGACAGGGTATCACAAAACAGGTAGATTTTAAGTCAAGTTATCCAACTACTGTCCACAGTGGGAGGGGAACAGGGAGTCAGGGCAGGCTGTGTGTCCAGCATGTATGCATGAGAGTAGTGAAATGAAAGGGAGATTGTTTTTTTAGTGTAAGTTTTCTTATTTAGATGTATGCAACATTTTGTGCTTTTTGTATAGTATAGTTTCAGTTTTTTAAGATCCATAGTGTAATGGTATTGTAACCAAGCTTCCTGGGTTCGCCTAACTGTATAAACTCAATAAAGGAACAACAAATGGGACAAAAAGGCCAAACTTGAATTGAAACTGAATTTAAACATTATTATTTAGAACATTTAGTTGTAACACACCACACAAAACATAGCGCCAAATCATATCTCAGGGCACTTCTCATATAGAGAAGATCTACACCGTACTGTTTATAATATTTCATACATTCTGTGAATGATGCGTTCATGTTGCTGTGTTAGTAAGTATAAACTCCTCGTGCCACCTGAGAGTTTTTTCAAGCTGAGTCAATCCCACGTCTTTAAGTGATTTATGTGGCATCCTGTCAGTCTGCCACGGCTGTCTGACCTGCTTGGGACATTTCTTACCAGGTGTGACTGTGCACGTGTGTGCGCATGTTGTTTGTCCATGTGTCTTCATTCAAACAATCATGTGTGCATTCATGATTCTGTGAATGTGAGCATGTAAGTAAAGATGCAGCCCGATTAAGTTGCTCTGTGTTTCCTGTGTCATGCATATGAGTGATACGTGCAGAGTCAGAGTGCCCCCTCTGTAGCCTGACATCAGTTTATTCCCGTGTATTTTAGGTGCTGGAAAGTGGAACAATCACTTTACACTCGGGGTTGGAAGGAGGTCGGACAGCAGGTCCTTCTACTGGATGATCAGGGTTGAGATTACAAACTGCCAAACATCCCCTCTGATGAAATGTCATTTAGCAAGATCCTTCAGAGGCTTTCTGTAGCTGACCTCCCCAAGGCAACAGGCAAAAATAATTTCCCTACATAGTTGTATAAGGTACAAAAACATACCAGCGCTGAGTGATAATTACAGCCACATTTCACAGACAAACAAACCTTCATCTGGATTGTCAGAAGAGTCCCTTGGACCTTTTGTGTTCCCTGCCAAAGAGCACATTCATTACACTTGTTTTAACTTCCTTTTGTTTTCTGTTGATATGGTTTGTGCAGAGAGTTTTCTTTACATTTCTAAATTGACAGGTTACACATTCACATTGCAACCAGGGAAACCAGGGACAAAGTGTCACAAAAATAATCAGATTTTTCTTACTTTTTGTGAATTTGCAAGTACTTATGTGGAATTATAGGCGGTGTTTGAGTTCAGGGAATGGTTAATTACTCATACAATAATACATTATAGAATAACCTTACATTAAAAGTCAAAAGATGTTTTGGAAGGCGTCATTATCCTTCCCAAAACACAAATGACAAATCAGCGCTATTATTGCTGCATTTGGGAGCGTGATATATTTACTTTAATTATTTTCTTGATTGTATTGAGTAAAGTGAGTCCTTTACAGCAGGTCAGAGAGCTGCTGACACTGCAGTCAATAAAAGACTTATTGTGTTTAATAAAATGTACAGTTCATAGTTTCCAATGCTGTGTACAGTGTTGACATCCAGGCCACATTCACCCACGTTTAAAAAGACAGTTAAAGATAATTTTCTTATTGGGGCCGAGTTCAGTTCACGTCTTTTAAACATCAACCTGCACAGTGTTAAGATGCTTATGGGTGAAAGTCGCTGGATGATAAAGGGTTTACTTTTGTGTTCGTCAACAAAGAGCTGCACAACAGGTGTATATTTGTTTGCTTTGATATAAAGAGAAAGTCAGAATAAAACAAGAAATAAATCAAAAGTTCTTTGGCCCAGAATCCCGAGGAGTTACGCTCACACAGTCCAAAGCTTTGCCTTCAAAACCGCATCAATTTTTCAAGGTACACTTGCACAGAGTCAGGGATTTTGTAGGCATGTTGTCAGATGTATGATTTAACAATTATGATCATAAATTCAAAATTGAAACACAATCATTAACTGAAACAGAAACAGCTGTGTAGGAGGAATACAACTGGGTGAGTAACAGCCAAGCTGACAAGGTGAGGCTGCTGAAGACAGTTTACTGTGAAATGTCGTACACCATGGCAAGACTGAGCACAGCAACAAGATCCAAGGTAGTTATACTGCATCAGCAGGCAGACATTTCAAGGCAGACATGGGTTTCTAGGTCCAAACTCTTTTGAAGAAGCACAAAGATGGAAACGGGCAACGTTGAGGACTGTAGACGTAGTGGTTGACCAAAGAAACTTGATGAAAGACACATCATGCTTACTTCCCTTTCCAATTTTAACATGTCCAGCCGTGCCATCAGCTCAGAGCTGCAGGAAACACTGGGACCCTGGTACACCCATCTCCAGTCCGGAGAAGTCTGGTCAGAAGTGTCCTTCATGGAGGACCAAAAAGCAATACCTCCGACATGGAAACACTTGACTCAACTATGCATAGAAACACGAAACCGGGGTAGAGAAAATGGCTCCCAAACATACAGCGAAAGTCGTAAAGAAATATCTTCTGCATAAAGAAAAACAAGGAGTCCTGGAAGTCATGGTATGTCCCCCACAGAGCCCTGATCTCAATATCTGGGATTGAATTGAAGAGAGAGAAGAATTCTTGAAGAATTGTTGCTTTGTCACTCTTTAATCAGAAAGTTGTTCCAAACGCTAAATCAGTTTGTGGTCATGTGATGTAGCAGTGAATTCATTGCATTGCGACCTCACTCATGTTGCGTTTACCTGCAGCCTGTATCGCTGGGGTTTGCAGTAAGCCTGTATCAGTCTGAGTGTGATGTCTGGTTTGTGACTGTGGCTGCTCGAATAGGATTACCTGTTTATCCCCTCTCTTACCTGCTGTCTACATCCACCCTGTCTATTCTTATAACGCTCGTCTACTTGAACCTCTAATCTCTCCTGTGAGGGGCTGTGCGTTCACAAGTTAACAAGGTGGCACATTCATTTCAGCATCACATATAAACAGACATTATCCTTAGCTCTCTTATCCGCTTTCGAGGTCAGTATCTGCTCACGACTTTAAACTCAGCTCAACTCATTCTCCCAGCCTTGAATATATCCATCTATCCTTTTATCCTCAGTCTATATCTCAAATTTGTCTCTATGCTAGCTAAACACTCACAAGGCACTTTCCAGGAGACAGGGTTGCACACTGTGATAGTGCATAAAATCACAATCTGTGCCAGACTGCACGATATACATATTTAAGGCATGTAAGATAGTGCTGTGATAGCCTGGTGAATGTTAGTGCTGCAATGTAGAATTAAAGAAATATATAGTATATCCAAGTAGATTTCTGCTTGCATGTACCATCACCCATCTGCTCTGCTCTTATGTTTTGAAAATGCAGCAGAAATACCCAAATTTTAGCCCATTGCATATCAAGGCACTGTTTTAGTCACTGTTGTGGTCTCTAAGCGTCCACAGTATGTCTATGGTCAGTTGTAGCTCAAGCGTATTTGGTAGCAGAAAGGCTGTGAGTGATCCTACTTAAGCAAAAGTGTTATCACCAAAATCTACTATCTAAGTAAAAATACTCATTCTGCAGTAAAATTTATTTTATTATTATATTGTTAATGCTGATACATGAATGTCTAAGCAGCATTTTCCTGTTGTAGCTGCTCGAGGTGGAGCTAGTTTTAACTCCAGTCCAGTGGTTCCCACCCTAGGGGTCAGGCCCCTCCAAAGGGTCAGAGGAAAGAAGTAAACTGGGAGTTGTATTAATTGTTTGTTTGTTATCACTTTAAACCTCGAACAGTTTTTTTTAATTAAACCATTTGTTTAAGTTTAAAGAAATGTCTCTCTGGTGGAGCTGCTAACAACAAATATACATATGAAACATGACAAGAGGCCTCTAATGAGTTTTTTGTTTTGATTTTTAAGATATTAGTATATCAGTAGAGCGGAGGCCCTTTGGCTCGATTCGCCTTTGTTTGGTTTTCCATTGTAGAAATGTTGTACCTGTACCTGCTTCCAGGTACTTTTTTTCGTATCACCTCCATCGAGGTTCCAAGCAAGCTGAGGGATACTAAAATGTAACGTGAAAACACGACAGACTGCTGATTGGTCAGAGAGAATATTCACTATTCACTGCATCATCATTGCTGCACCACAGAAAGTTTTACAGTTTTCGTATGGAATTTCATCACTAAATCCACTTCTGAGAAGTTTTGAGGTGAGAAATCAGCTGTGTAGATTTCCAATATTGACAGTTTTATGAGAAGTGATGGCGGAACAAAAATGTGCTTGAATATTTTCGGAGTTGAGGAGCTCCGCAAGTGGCTGCGGGGGAAGCCTGTACCAACCCGCGGGAGGAGCGTGTGAGTCCGGCCAGCCGCCCGCTCACAGAGCACTCTGCTCCCGCCTTCAGACAGACCGCTGCAGCAACAACGGCAGAGGAAAACACAGCTGGAAGGTTTTCATACCGCTTATCTGTCTTTATATTCAACATTACTGATAATGTTGAAACGTTTTAACTTAAAAAAGAGAAAGCTGTGTGGACCGCTAGTGTGTGTGTCGCATTGAACATTACGTCGCGGCTGTTGTGTGTGGCGTCACTATGACGACAAGCTACGTACTATCTCTGGGTACAATGTGCAATGGAAAAGAGTCGAGAGTCGAGTCTATCGATTTGCGGTATGGTAGCATTTTCTGGCAAGGCAGCATAACGTTAGATCGTCAGAACACCGTCAACAGTTCAACGTTTAGTCTTGATGGTAAGATGTGGAACAATGATGTTGGACTTGTGAGTAACTTATACCATCTGCTAGGTTACGGTCTCAGTCTGAAGCGGCTTTGATTTGGATCACACTACCTTGTTTCTTACGACACGCCCTTCTCTGCTTCTGATTGGCTAGTAGTCCTTACCTGGGAACTGCGCATGTGCAACTCCCAACAAAGATATTGTACAAGTAAGATGCATCACTCTGTAGCTCAAGAGTGGAGCGTACAACATACAGGGTGAAAAGAGGAGCTGCAGCAATGTGCAGTATGAGAAAAATATGGTGTTTGTGGAATATTAAACCATGTAAACCTGTTCTGGTACAACCCCTAATTAAGATTTTGAACCTGAAAATGAGCATAATACCACCTCTTTAAAGCCCAGACTAAGTTTAAACGTCTGAATTACCTTCATCAGATACTAAACATTGCATGAAAGAAATATGAAGTAAAAAAAAAATAAATTTGTCCCTCAAGCTGTTTTCCAAACACACAAACAATTAATTAACACACAAAAAAACATCTAAAATACAAAATATATTAGTATATCCTCTAAAGGAAAGGGGAATAAAAAGATTATTTAGCTGACCAACATCATAGGTAAATGATGTCAAATTAAGCTAAAAACAATCTTCTGTTATAAATTTTTGTCTTTGTAGTTTTTTGCTTTGTGAACAAAGAGTCTCGCCATGAAGATGAAAGTGAATTTATCCTCCTGTTTGGCGTTAAGATGTGATGAACAGAGAGGACTGTGTGGATTGATTTATAACATCAACATTTTGTTCAGACTAAATGAATTTACCTGCCGGACGTTTTTAATAGGAAAGAAGTGCTCGTTGTGATAAGTGCTATAAACATTTTTACAGCTTAAGAAGTATGAAAGCTTTGCTTAGCTCTTAAATGTCAATGTAAGATTTAGTTCAAGTGAGGAAAGAGGAGGAACAGCCTGCCATGTGATATTTTTCTCCCACAGAGCTGACACCAAAGACATTTAAGCCACAGTAAAAAACGCTAATTATGACATCTTTCCCATCTGTTTCTTCCATTATTGTTCTTCACATATTTCTGCAAAACAAAAATACAGAATTTGCTGGATGTGAATGCAATGTGGGTCTGAAAAAAAACAACATGCACTGAGGTTTTGTAGCACCAAATAAGTGGATTACTTTCCCCCCAGTATGAGTCATTCTTTGAGGGATTTAGAGTCTCTTTACCATATCAGGCTCTTTGCACTGTCAAATTAAGCCAGACTGATACAGTACACATTTACTAACACAAAGTCCTGCTAAATCCTTGTACTGGTAACTGTTGTGAAGGACACCCCGCTGTAACACTGTTTCTAAACTTATCACACTTATCACATCTAACGTTAAACACTGTTATGAGAAAAACACGTCTTTATAATTTACTTGGAGTCATGTTTCTTTCCTTCTGATAGTCCATTCACTCTCCATTTAGCTCCACTCCTGCTAAATGCTCCGCTATGTTGACCAGCTAGCTGCGACATTGGTCTTTCAGCTGTTTGGTTTATCAGAGCTTTTTAGCTAAAAAAAACACTGCCTGCTACTACGAGGCTGATGAGATCAGTGAGAGTGAACCAAAACGTTAAAGTTGGGTCTGTAAAAAAACAAAACAACAATCTAAAAAATGCAAAAATATTAACACAGAGTTAGATGATAATTCACTATGCGTTTGTCACTTCAAGTGACTACTTTAACATTATCATTTAATTCATTGTTTATATGAAAATCTTGATGAGTGCAACTTTAAATATATAATGTGAAGATCTGGATTGATCAAATATCCCCATGTTCTCCATCAAAATAGCCCACTCCTTGCAGAAAACACAATCCTGGCAACTCGGCACAGACTTCATCTGTAAACAATGTGTGCAGCAAAATGACAAGAATGTTAAAGAAAGATTGTTAATTGGGCGATTCAGTTCATATTTTGTTTAGTGTTTCTTTGTTTGTCTCAAAATCCCTTTGAGAAACCTTAATATAAAATCAAAGATCTTACTTTCACTTCGTCATTGTTCTCCAGTTAATGTCATCGCTAACAACAATAACTTGTCTCTTCTTTTCTCCTGTTACTTCCTTCCTAATCCTTTACTCTGTCAGAATCGGTCCCCATGGCGTTCGGCATCCCCCTCTCCCAGGTCATCGCCAATGACCGGGCCTACAAGCGGCGGCAGGATGCCCTGAAGGAGAGCCGGCGAGACTGTCTGGACCTGGAGGCCAGCATCCTGCGCTTCCGGGCCGAGAAGCGGCAGTTCTTCAATGGGAACAAGCAGCTGGTCTGCTCCTCGTCGATCACAGGAGGAGGTCCCTGTTCGCCTTCTGCAAACTCGGTGGCACCAGCACCGCTTTTTGAGACCCAGAACAAACCACTGTCGCCTACGTTTCTGGACAACACCGGCAGAGGACAGAGGAGGGTGAGACAGTCGTCTAACTGGACTGAACTATACAACAACTTTTATTATTTATACACATTTTTACAAGAGTTTTATAAAATCCAGAGGTCATTTAACTTTCTGAAGCTATAAAGACATATGTGCAAATATAATGTGAAGATTAGGACATGACTAAATCTGGGGAGTCAGTTATTCAAACAAGGTATAAATAATCAATTATTTTCTCTACATATGCTGCCTTTGTGCAGTTTTTTTATTATTTCACATGTGAAAAAAAAAAACACAAATACAATTATTTTCTCAAAATTGTGTCCTAATAATCCCTCCATAAACAAAATGATTGAACTTCAAATTAAGGAAAATTTAGTGGTTGAAAAAGGAGTCTAAGGAAAACTTTGAAAGTATCAGGTAGCTTTCAAGGTATAGATGGCGACATGCAGATACACGCTTTTTAAGACAGAAATCTCAGGTATCAACACATATTCATGCAGAATTGATGTCTTCACTGCCTTTAAATGGTAAATTTTGACGCAGTGACAAATTTGACCTTTGACATTAAGTTTGACTTCACTTCTTGCCCAAACTGCTACATTGCAGTCCTGGCTTTTACCACATTCCACATTTAATCATGCAGTGGTTATTTGTCTTCGTGTGCTTCCATGTGTGTGTTTTTAAGCGAGATTTGAATCAGTGATTTGAGAGAACACAATTCTGATGAAAACTGGCATTTAGTGTCATCTGGGGATGTGTGTGTGTGTGTGTGTGTGTGTGCGTGCGTGTGTCCACAGTGCAGCTTGCTAATCTCTGACTGCATCTCCAGCTGTAAACATTTTCACAACGAATAGTTTTGTTTCAACAGTTGTTTGTACAAAAAATTGCTGTGTATGTTTGCTTTTCTGTGTATTTGTGTATGTCTGTGTGTGTTTTCGTGTGTGTGAACCCTCTCTATCACCCTGTAATTTTCTCCGCACTGATCTGGAAACAGTTGTTATGTTAAGTCTGTAATGATTATCATCACAGCCACAGAGGACAGTAATAAAACCTGAACCAGCTATCAAGTGCGGCACATAAGAATCAGTCACTGCGGTAAACACTGCACACACTGTCCTGGATGGATACCTGAATATTTGGTAAAAGAGAGACAGAAATAATGATGTGATATTGTATTGAAGGCCTGTAAGCAATAATTATCATATTCTATTTATTATTGATCGTTTAGTCCAAAGTTATAAGTATTATAAGTGCAAAATGCCATTACAATTATTGATGCATGTATTTATCACTTTAATGTTGCAGCTAATAAAGGTGGGGGTACTTTTAATTACTTTTTGAATAATACATTATAATTTATTAGTTTATTAAATTGCATATTAATAATCAGAATCTGAATAGTAACTAGTAATCAAAATCTTTAAAATAAATGTAGTAAAAAGTCCAATATTTCCCTCTGAAATGTAGTTGATCAGAAGTATAAAGTAATATAAAATATTAGTAAGTAAAGTACAAGTACCACAAAATTGTACTTAAGTACAATACTTGTAAATGTCCTTAGTTACTCTCTGTCACTGATTTGCAGCAGTCTTGCTTGATGAATATCTGACTAAAAATTACTGTTGATCAGAATTTATTGCAGATTTAATTTTCTTTCAATCGAGTAATCCATTAATTATATCACTAATGCATTCTCAATCACTGCAGGTAACTTAACTTAAGTGTTTCAGCTAACTTACCTAGTTGCTCTCATATTCTTCTGACAGCCAGATGTGTGTAATAACTGATTACAGATAGGCTAATGGACATGATGTAATGACTGTAATCAGCTCTGTTTCAGCAACATAAGAAATGGTCTGTTTACAGTAAGAAGCACAGTGTAGTTCAAAGTATTCAACAGGGCCATTAACTTGGTTTATTTTTGTTTAAAATACGGCTGTATGATGGAAAACCAAAAAAAATGCAATATCAGTGAGTGACAATCTGAGAATTTACTAAACAATGTTTTGTTAGAAATAGAGTTTTACTCTGGGTGATTTATAGGAATTGTGGCCAACACTACAAAAAGCAGTATTTGGACACTTGACTGGTCAAATGTGTCCATGAATATACCAAGGATAACATAGTTTAGTTAAATATTACATTACATTAATGCGGCAGACAATTTTGTCAACATCAGCTTAAATCAACATCAGAGTGTTTGCTCGAGGACATTTCACCAACCCTACACACCCACTCTACCACTTGAGTTAAAGCCCATTGTAAACCAGTGTAGATAATTGAGTGAAGAAAGAAATACTCTTACTTCTTCTTGAACCATTATCAATTAGTTTAAAAATTAAAGTTGGGAAAGCTTTAATAATGTTTTTTCTTTACTTCCAATCAGTTGAAAATATCAAATAAAACTTAGTTTAATTTAGTCTTATATGTCTACATTTTTATTTTTACCTAGCTTGATGAAATGCATCTGAGAAATTATTCCAAAAACTATATACTATTTTTGTACATTGTTAGCCACACTAGCAGCCTGGTGAAAGGGATGGCAATGCCGATCTGTCAGTTCAGCCAGACTGAAATGTCTTAACAACTATTGAATATGTCATGACATTTAGAACAGACATTCATGTCCCCCTCAGGTTTAACTGTAATAACTTAGGCGATGCCTTAACTTTTCCTTTAGCGCCATCATCAGGTCACAATTTCAATTTGTCCAATTCTTTGTGTTCAAGGACGTCACTTTGTGTTGAAAAGTGGTGGGAACATTTAAGGGTTCATATTTGGCGTGTGACAAAACACTTTATTATTATCATTAAACTCTTAATTTCCTGCATTCTAGAGACATCTGCACCAATTTATGGTGGAAATCTCTTTATTTATATGAAGGGAAACAAAATTCATGTGGCCGGTGACAATTCAGAATATAAAAATATCATGTCATTCATCAGCAGCAGCTTGTTTTTTAGCCTAAGTTACTTTTTTTGGACAAGGCAGATCTGTTTCTTCTATATTTACATGGCTTTTTATTCATTCATTCATGTTGTACAAGTAAACCTTTCTCATAGAATTTTCATTTGTTATTTAACATTTCTTGTTGCAAGCTAATTTTCAGAAAACTTTTAGCAAATGCTTTCAAAAAGTGGTGGGGACATGTCCACCAGCTTCCCCAGTGTAAATGACACCTATGTTTGTGTTACTAAATACTTGCAAATTAATTTAACATTCCCATCAGCCTCAGCTGTACTTTGTGCATGTTAGCATGCTGATGTTAGCATTTAGCTCAAAGCACTGCTGTGGTTAAGTTAAGCCTCACAGAGCCACTAGGATGACTAACAATACGCTCTTACGTAAGAAGCCGGCTGTATGAAACGGTTGAGACTGTGTCACATTAAGCAAAGCTTTATATTGATAGCAATCACTGCTGGGAAATGTCTAACTGCAGAGGTAGAACAGAAGAGGTTTGTTGGTAAAAAGATAATATCCTGAGAGAGTAGAGTGAAAGACACAGTTTTCCCATCCGTCTCGGCCTAAATGTGACTCTGACTCACCCTCTTACAGCTTCCTGGACTGTAGCAGCTCACTGTTTACATATCTGACGGCACTCGGCTGGAGATCTTCAGCCTGACGGATGAGGCCGCAGTAAGTGGGGTGGCGTTGTCACTGCGGCCTGTCCTGTGCACTGACAGATAGCGTACACAGTAGGAGTAAAGGTTGAAATTAATGGCTGGAATAAGATGAGTAGTTGAGAGGGAGAATCTGCTGTGAGGACGTTTTTAAATTATTATAGTTGTTTTTTTCTCTGTGCACTCACCTTAGAGGCCAGACCTCCACTATTTGCTCTGGAGAAGGAGATTCATAGAGGGCTTCAAGGTTACTGCTGTGTTCATACTATATGCTTTTTCTAAGGAGGTTTTATGTTTGTTGTGCATTCACACTGGAAATATTTTTAAATTTTAAATTTTTAAATGTGATGTTAGCAGATATCATATTTCCCCTGAATACAACCAGTAAAGACAATGAAAGAGCTACAAACACATACGTTTAAAATGAATTATAAATAATTAACAGTTATATTATAGTTAATAGTTAATTATAGTATAAATGATTTCTTGTTTTCTCTGACCAACAGTCCCAAAAAGATAAACAAATAAAAAGAAAGATAAACAAAGACACAGATAAAGAAAAACAGAATATCTTCCAGTTTAAAAGCTGTAAATAGGGAATGTTGGGTATTTTTGCTTAAAAACTTTATAGGTACCCTGTGGAGTATCAACAGTACATACTGTGCGCTATTGTTATGTATGGAATTGGGAAACGGCAGCTATGTTGGTGGTTTTTGGGAATTATGAGTGAGAAAAAGTATTTGTAATCATATATCGTTCATCTAAGAGCAGGTGGCAGTGACACGAAGATTACAAAAGTTAATTTAACTCTGCGGTTTTATTACACCTCTCTGGACACATTTCAGATTAAATAAATAAAAACTCTAATTTCTGAACTTTTGTGCCATTTTGTTGCTGGACTGAAGTGCTCTTGGAAATCCCTCTGACACTTGACGTTCTCCAGAAACTATTTGCAGCTCATAGACAAGTGATTTATATTTCTGTGGTATTTGTTTCCCGCCTCTCAGATATTTCTTGGATTGCAATGTCAGGATGAGTGATTCTGACTGACTTCTCTGTTGGCCTCTTCTCCTGCTATCTTAAAGTGTTCTTTACATTTTCTCCTGTCTCCGTACCTCAGGTTTTGTGGGAGAAAAGGCACTGCAATGACACACATGCAGTCTACACACACGTACCAATCAAACAAGTCATTTTTTGTAAGAGTTGCAATCACAAAAAATCAAGCGTAGTTTTACTTCAGGTAGGCAACATCAGCTGACAGCTCAGCTGATTCCCCTATTAGCATTCATTGGCAAATTACAAGGCGCTTTATTTAAATTGCTTTACGCTGAATACCTTTGCTGCTTTCTGTGCAAGCTGCTTTGCAACCCACTGCCACTCCAGCTCTTCCTTTCAGGCTGTGTCTGACTAATAAATGTCATTTCTGTTGTCATTGATGCTCTATTCTGTATCCTGGAGGGGGGATCTCTGCTGCTGCTCTCTCTGCCTTGGGCTTTCCATGTATGGACATGGATGGGAAGGGAGGTGTGCTCTTCCCCATCATGGATTTCTACATAGGCACGGGGAAGAGCAGGGATTTCCCAGAAGAGAGCCATACTGCCAAACAACTTACTGCTGAGCAAATATCAGTTTCTTTGATGAAAGTTGTCCTGACTGAAATTACTTATTTTGGTTCCTTCCTTTCAGTTGGAGTTATTATTAATCACCATGAGATTACAAAAGAGTATTGCATGGTGTTAAGTCATAAAAGCTGAGAAGCTGCTGTGTGTTCCTTCTCTCTGTCCTTCAGGGTGGTCTGTCAGTGGACTCCATCTCTGATCTTGTAGAGAGTCAGTCTCGCCTGCTGGAGGCGCTACAGCTCTCTCACCCAGCCGAGCTGGACCTGAAGAAGTCTCCATGTAGCGGCTCATCAGAGGGGAGGACCCAGACCAAGCTCAGCCTCAACCCCATCTACAGGCAGGTGCCCCGGGTGCTGGAGAGGTGCTGCAGCCACATCGAGACCCATGGTGAGACACAGGCTATCTCACCTGTGCCATTTGGAGTCCCCAAATTAAATAAACTCTTTTTTACAAATTTAAAAGTCTTGGTTTTATCAGTTTAAATTGTGTCCATGTAAATGTAGATAAAATTAAACTGTAAGATAAGTTGGTGCTCCATTATGTGTCCCCAGGTCTTCAGACTGTGGGAATATTCAGAGTTGGTAGCTCTAAGAAGAGAGTGAGACAGGTGAGGACATTTTGTTTTCACCCACATTCATTTTGTTGTTGTTGTTGCTATTTTAACCATAAAAACACCCCTGAATAAAATGTTGTTTGTGGTCAGTAATAATAATAATAATAATAATAATAATCTTTATTTGTAGAGCACTTTTCAAAAACAAGTGACAAAGTGCTTTAACAAGTGTAAAGACAATAATACCCAAGAGACAATAATACAAAAACAATACAAGATAAAAGCATGAAAACATTGAAAAGACTAAAATACACATTTAAGATAAATATAAAATTAGTAAAATAGAATAAAATAAAAGGGATAAAATAAAGTCAAATAAGATCGGGAAAGGCTCTCCTATAAAAGTATGTTTTAAGAAGGGACTTAAAAGAGTTCACTGACTCAGCTGACCTGATTTCCTCAGGCAGGCTGTTCCAGAGCCTCGGGGCCCTGACAGCAAACGCTCTGTCCCCTTTAGTTTTCAGTCGAGACTCTGGAACAGACAACAGACCTCTGCCCGAGGAT
>NC_060161.1:27738551-27849616 GCF_021292245.1 Micropterus dolomieu | reverse complement strand
AAGACAATAATACCCAAGAGACAATAATACAAAAACAATACAAGATAAAAGCATGAAAACATTGAAAAGACTAAAATACACATTTAAGATAAATATAAAATTAGTAAAATAGAATAAAATAAAAGGGATAAAATAAAGTCAAATAAGATCGGGAAAGGCTCTCCTATAAAAGTATGTTTTAAGAAGGGACTTAAAAGAGTTCACTGACTCAGCTGACCTGATTTCCTCAGGCAGGCTGTTCCAGAGCCTCGGGGCCCTGACAGCAAACGCTCTGTCCCCTTTAGTTTTCAGTCGAGACTCTGGAACAGACAACAGACCTCTGCCCGAGGATCTCAAGGTACGTGCTGGTGTGAATGGGACTAAAAGTTCAGAAATATAACAAGGCGAGAGGCCATGAAGAGCTTTAAAAGTGATCAATAAAATTTTAAAGTCAGTTCTAAAACATACTGGGAGCCAGTGTAATGAAGCTAAAATAGGAGTAACGTTTTCTTTGGTTCTCTGGTTAAAAGCCTGGCAGCTGAGTTCTGGACAGTCTGGAGTCGATCAAAAGATTTTTGGGTTAAACAAGTGAAAAGGCTGTTGCAATAATCCAGGTGTGATGAGATGAAGGCGTGTAAAATGGTCTCGGTGTCCTTAAAAGTTAACAGATCAAATTTTTGCTATATTTCTAAGTTGATAAAAACATGATTGAACAAGGTTTGTGGTGTGCTGCTCGAAATTTAAATTACTATCAAACCAGAGACCAAGGTTCTTTGCAACAGGCTTAATGTGATTTACTAGGGAACCAGTGGATGGCAGTATTTGTTTTGCCATCTGCTGGGACCCAATGACCAGGATTTCTGTTTTGTCTGAGTTCAGCTGGAGGAAATTATTTGACATCCATTTCTTAACTTCAGAAAGGCAGTTGTTAAGTGAACTCAGCATTCCAGGGTCTGTGGATCTGACGGGCAAGTATATTTGTGTGTCATCAGCATAAATATGAAAAGAAATGCCATGCCCCTTCCAAGGGGAAGCAGATACAAGGAAAACAAAATGGGTCCTAAGACCGACCCCTGAGGCACACCATATTTAACTGGACAGAATGAAGAGACAGTTGTTTGCAGACACGCAAAACTTCCTATTTGACAGGTAGGATGAAAACCATTCTAGGGCAGTACCAGAGATCCCCACCCAGTGCCTCAGTCTGTCTAACATGATGTTGTGATCAATGGTGTCAAAAGCAGCGCTAAGGTCCAGGAGTACTAGGACTGAGCACATACCTTCATCAGCAGACATTAAAAGGTCATTGGTGACTTTAAGCAGGGCAGTCTCAGCGCTGTGGTACTTCCTGAAACCAGATTGAAACCGTTCAAATAATTTGTTATTTTCCAGTACAGTGAGCAGCTGTTTGGACACAATTCTTTCTAGAATCGTTGCAATAAAAGGCAGTTTTGAAATTGGTCTAAAGTTTTGTGGGAGGGAGGGATCTAAACCAGGTTTCTTTAAAAGTGGGTTCACGCAAGCCGTTTTAAAATAATCAGGGACACAACCAGTAGATAGGGAGCTGTTGAAAACAGAGATGTGCCCCAACATCATCTATTACTTTCAGTAAAAACTCTGTAGGTATTACATCAAGTGGGCTGGAGGACACTCTCATTTGTGATACTGTTTTTAAAAGCTCAGTAGTGAAAGAAGTATCCAGATCCTTTACTTAGCCAAGTAAAAGTACTAATACCACACTGTGACAATAAAAGACAGCATTCAAAACCTTATTTAAGTTAAAATATGTATATTATCAGAAACATTTAAAAATTTAAAAAAAGTACTCATTGTACGTTAAAATGTTCCCTGTCAGAGTTTTTCTATTATATCTGATGTTTCTGGATTAATATTACTGCTGCATTAATGTGTATGTTGCATTTAACTTCTTTATATCCAGTTGAGTAGTTACAGTAACATCATATGTGAGAAACAGCCCTGTTTTCAGCTTTGTGATGATGAATTTTCCAGCTGAACCAAAGGGGGCTTTAAATAGTTTATTTAACTTAAAAAGGGGGAGTATTTATATGATGAATAAGGTGCATGGTTTTCACTGAACAGGAAGGGTATGAAATCATAAAAGTAACTAGTAACTAAAACTGTCAGACAAATGTAGAATAAAAATTACAATATAAAAGATAGTGGAGTAGAAGTATAAAGTTGCATAAAGTGGAAATACTCAAGTAAAGTACACGTACAAATTTGTACCTAAGTACAGGACTTGAAGTAGATTAGACTAGTAGACTTAATTACATTCCAACACTGCTCAGGACCAGAGTAGAAAACCAACAAAATACTTATATCATAATCCACTGATGTCTGAGTAGCACAGATCAATAATACGATTGGGGGAGCTCAGTGTGAATTTTCCCACTGCCTGGGTTTTCCTGTCAGTCTGTACTGTACACTGAATTATAAAAATAATCTTCAAGTGAAAAGCTGATGATGTGTGACATCCTGTTTTTGAGAAATCGTGTCCATCGGGAGAGAGTGACCCCTGTTTGTCCTCTCGGTGTGTTTGTGTGCTACTCAGCTGCGGGAGGACTTCGATGTAGGGGTGGACGTCCAGCTGGATGAGGAGCAGAGCGTCCATGACGTGGCAGCGCTGCTCAAAGAGTTTCTCAGAGACATGCCTGATCCTCTGCTGCCCAGAGAGCTCTACCCTGCCTTCCTGCACGCCAACCGTACGCAAACACACGCACACGCACACACACACACACACACACACACACAGACAGTGACTAAGCAGCTGTAACACCTGTACTAACCGGCCTCTCTGTGCCTTATGTAGTACTGAGGGGAGCAGACCAGATTCAGTACTTGCAGCACCTCCTCTACCTGCTCCCTCCCTGTAACTGTGACACCCTGCTGCGACTCCTCAGCCTGCTACACACTGTGCAGAGCTTCGCCCAGGACAGCATTGGAACAAATGACGAGGAGGTAGGTCGGTGACTGCTCACAACGAGAAAAAGGCCTGTTTAACAAACTAAAAAGATGCTAGTGAGTTGCATTATGGGAAGTTTAGGATGCAGCATCTTTAAGAGCTTTACCAGGAACTATTCTGCCCCAGTTTTGATCTTTATTTATCTGCCTCTTGTAAGCCCCCTAGTTTTATAGTGCGAATATATAGTGGCCCTGAGAGTTAAGTTGTGACCACTGGTTGAGAGCCAATGACAAAAAAATGGTGTATGATTTGAACAGCTAATTGAACTCAACATATTTTAAATGGCCTGAGCAATTAACTATTTCACATTATCTACCTCTGCCCTTCACCTCGAAAAGGTCGATTATCACACATTTTCTTTCTATTTCTCCTCTCCTCTCCGTTCAGATCCCCGGTAACAAGATGACAGCTGCGAACCTGGCGGTGATCTTTGGGCCAAACCTGCTGCAGAGGGAAGGAGGAGATGCGAGTCCTCAAATCTACGCTATGGGGATCGAGGACAGCACGGCGATCATCAGCGTGACCCTGGTGCTCATACAGAACTACAGGAGGCTCTTCACGGTACGGCAGATAGGCATATTCAGCCTTCAAATCTTGTCATTGCACTTTTTTTCTGGAATCTTTCAAAAACACGCTGCCTACTTTACCTATAAACAACAAATTATTCTCAAAGGTGTTACTAGTATTAAAGGGCCAGTTCACCCAATTGGTATCTAGTCATGCAAATAGTTTTGGAGAGATCTGCTTCTTAACATGGGGATGAATTAAATGTTATTGCTGGTGCTCAAAGCACTGAAACACTCGACAGCAATACTTCTTTCAAAAAACAATGTCCCAGTTATGCTAATCGGTTGTGAATTTACCTGTTAATAGAGTATTTTTGCATGTTGTATTTTCATTTAAAACATTGAAGTTTAGAGTAAGTTTAGTTTAAAGTAAGTGTACATTTATTAAAATACAGGTGCATCTCAAAAAATTATATATACATATATATATTATTTTTCTGTATTTTAACTCAAAAAGATTAAACAAAGTGAAATAGTTCAAGCCTTGTTTTAATCTTGATGATTATGGACATCAAAACTCCAGTTTCTCCATTTGAATTTTAGAATAAAATAATTTATAATACAGAAATGTCAACCTGAGAAGAGCTCTAATCGGCTAGTTAACTTAAAACACCTGCACAGGTTTCCTGAGCCTTTAATGTCTCAATCTGGTTCAGGTGCTCACAACGAACTTTTCCACCAGAGAGATGCATCTGTATTAACAGTTAATCAGTCAAAGAGGAAAAAATGATAAAATGCATAACAACATAAACAAAAGTGTGAAAAGTAAAGTAAAAAAGTAAATTTTTTTACTGTCCACTAATGCTCCTCTGCGTTCCCTCCAGGTTTCTGCAGAGCTGCAGCAGGAGGTCCTGATGAGTCTGATCCAGACAGACCCAGACATCATCGACTATCTGCTGCGTAGGAAACTCAGGTAACCACGATAACCAATTAAGTCCCCAAGTGGCTTGACTGCCTTGTTTATCTGTGGCTACTTTTTTGGGAGTGATCATCCGTGTGTATTTCTTTTATCCCTTCATAGCGGCAGCCATCTGACGGTGGAGAGCAGCAGTGAGTCAGGGGGTCGTCGGGATACAGGGGTGTCTCTGGACTCTGTGGGAGCCTCCAGCGGGAGTTTGTCCCCACTTGAGCCCCCCTCGCCGCTTTTCCCACCCGACGGTAGTGGTGGAGAGGGAAGCCTGACCAGCGAGATCTTCCTCAACGTGCTTAAGCTGAACCAGAACAGGAAGCGACAGGAAACGAGATACGGTACTCGAATTTGGGGACCTGAAGTGTAACTGGCATTTTATGATTTAATTTTGTTTGTTTTTTTTAAAGGCTGATATAAATATTTGTTATTGACTTTGTTCCTTTTTAAAAGCATTTGTTTTCAGGCAATGAAAACAATATTAAGAAGAAAAGAAAAGTTCATAAATATAAATAATATAATATTATTAATGTAAATACAATTAAACAACTTAGACAAGCTGTTAGAAAACAGATGTTAGACCATGTGGAAACTCTGAGATCCAACAATAAATAACGCCGTTGAAAAAAAAAATATAGAAAAAAAATATCCAAAGGAACAGAGAACTGTATGCATGTTTGGACATATGACCTTAGCATTTCTAAAACCCTGATCGTAACAACAGTTTCCCACTTTAATTTTGAGATAGTGACCTCCTGACGTAATCGCTCTCTTTTCCCACCAGGATTGTGTATGTATGAGGTAATGCTCCTCTTTCTTAATATTTCCTCTGAGGTTTTCGGTAAAGAATGATGTAATTCGGTACCAATTATAAGGAAAATGGAGATTTTGAAACACATGTTCCAGTTAAATAACATTTAAGAAAACTAATTATCAACAATCCAACGAATGAAAACATTTAAGACTCTTTCTTTGTTCACTGTTAACGACTAACTACAGTACACTTACGCAAATTTAACAGAAAATGTACATGTTTGTGTTGAATAAAAACAACAATATAACAATTCAAACTGATGTTTGAAAACGTGAGAGTGCTGCTGGGATTATAAATGTGGCCACAGCACCACCTAGCTGCGACAGAAGCTGGAGAGGCTGATATGGCACAAAAATCACATTTAACATTAAGCAGTTTATGTTTCTACATAATACATTTTTTTAAATGTTGATCTTCATTTAACTAACCACAGTCCTTTTTTATATAAAAATCTATTTTTAGAAAGGGTTTTTAGAAAAGTGTGAGAATTTGTGAAACATTTAATCTTTAAAATAGATTTTTAGAAGATTAGAAGGGGATTAAGAGGTTTGCTCAAAGGCACTTGAGCATGAAAAGTACAGGTTTGAACATTTTCCTCTTTTCAATCCTCCAGGTGAGGCGCCCTCAGGTAAATCCATCCGCTATATGCGACAGTTCCACTCCCACCACAACCTGCTCAGCCTGGCCCAGCCCTCTTCGTCTTCCACATCCAGACTCCACGGTCAGGACCCTGACACACAGGACCGCAGGGGCCCGCTGGGCTCGGCGCTGAGCTTCAACCTGAGCAGCGGCAGCGGCAGCTGCTCCACTCTGAGCGGGTCGACAGAGAGCAGCATCTGGGTGAGACAGACTCCGCAGGAGGAGAGCAAACCATCACCAGTTGCTAATTTCTGGGACTTCTTCACTGGGAAAGCGTCGAGCTCGGAGACGATGGTATGATGAAGGGCGAGAAGAAGAGGAACATGGAGGGAAAAGAGTGTGTGTGGTTTTGTGTGTGTTTGCTGTCAGAGGTCAGAAATCCCCAGAAAACTGGTAAAGAACATGTTACATTTAAAAGACAACTGTTGATTTAAACCAGCATTGTGGAAGATTTGCCGTGAATTGGGATTTGACGCCCCCAACATTTCAAAGTTCCACGCTGTGGTAAATGAGGACAGCTGTACATGTGCATATGTTATGATTACATCACTTACAACTTTGCCAACACAGCCAAACATCAAGCGAGTTTGACAACACAAGACAGACTTGCTACTCCAACAGAAAGAAGGCCAGCTCGGAGTTTCCTCCTTTCAGCTCTGTTATCTCCGGCCAACAAGTATAAACCAGTCTGATGTTTACTCTTGTCTACGCTTTTGCTCGTTGACGCTCTCACTTCCTCTTCCTCTGACAACATCTTCTTCGGTCTCTTTGCAGCCTCTGCCATAATATCCATCCTGAGAATACCGAGTTAGCTTCTTCTACAGAGCTCACATTGTATTATATAGCCTATATATACTCTTTGCTGCTTCTTATAGTTTGCTTGCCGAAGAGTCATGTTGATGCAATAAACCATTATGCCATTGTCGCAAAAGGTTTCCCGCTACATAGTGCAATACCAGGTGCTCCGGGTTAGGGGACAAAGACGCCATTTTCCCTATTACAAGTCGGTGTACCATCAAAATTATTTTGAAGCTGTTTTAAAAGGGATGTTAAGATCCAATTTCTAGGATTATAAACATGGAATCCTAAATTTCTGACTGTTGCAGATTTTCTCACTTGGAAGTTCCCACTTTTCTGGCACCCCTGTAACAGCAGCATGTGAATGAATGAATGTGTCATTGGGAAACAGAAAGCATGAGGAAAACAAACCAGCGAATGGAGAAGGAAATGTCAGAGAAATACACAAAAACTCGACATCAGTAAATGAAGGAAGAGACTAAATGAATGTGTCTATGAGATTATGTGGAAGTGGATGCAGTAATATTTACAATGTACATAATGTATTCATGATTTTACACACACAACCTCCGTCTTTACTACCTAGAACTGCATAACTATGTAACTATAGCTGCATGGACTAACACTTTTTTTTTAATCTATACTGATACCACACCAGACTCCTTTTGGTTTTTGTTGTTTTCTGTAACCAGCATTCACCTGTAACTGTAATCTACAATTCAACGATCAACTATCCAATGTTCAACTAGAAAGATTGACACCTGAAGACATCTTAGCAATGCAAAGATCAGAGCCAGAAATTAAACTCAGTAAGTGCTGATTTGGTGATTTGCAGTTCAAATGATGTCAAGAAATCTACTTTAAATCTGGGCTAAATGTGTTTTTTTCATCTTTTAGTTTTTCTTTCTCCATGTAGATTTAATTTAACTATGGTCCTCAAGTCAGTTCTTTATGCAGATAATGCTTAGTTTTCATAGTGTGTCTTTGCCGTATAACAACAAGAACATCCTCATTTTCAACGTGTAGTTTTAATCACCAGTGGATGGAAAAATATTTTACAGTACTGTAACATTGTTGAAAGGATTGTAGACGAGGCAAAACTTAAACTTACGCTCTGATCACATTTCAATCTTTGAGTGACTTAGGATATATTAAAGTTGACTCTCACTATGACTTAAGAGATCGCAAACAGAGCCTTGTCGGAAACTAGTTTTATAGTTATATACAACTTGGATGTCTAAAAATAAAAAATATGGTTTGACATAACGTCTAAAAATATTTAAAAAGCGAAGTTAGCCTTGTTTTAACCTAGATGTCTTTTGACCTGCAAATCACCAAATGAATGCTCACTGTGAAGTACATGTGGTGTGATTTTAGTATTAACTCATTTGCATTTATGGCACTTTAGTTAGCTGTGTTCGAGTTGAGATGCTGGATCCTCTGAAGGAGGTGGCCCATGAAGGTTTTCTGTAGACTATCGGAGGATCAGGCTGGACCTGCTTCTCCTCCCCAGCATTAGATGAGACCACAAGTAACAGTGTGTTCACAACACTCCACGATGCCTGAGCTCACAGTGCAAGATGCACAGTTTATTTTTCATGATGAACAAAGCACCAGGTTAATGTAGTAATATATTCGTATCTGTTTTACCTTCTGAAGTGGTCATGTGATATACCCAAACTTTACTCATTGAACGCCACGTCCTGCAAAGATTACATCAGCCCTTTTTGAGTTTGGACATGGCAGTTATGACTGTATCACTTCGATACGCCTGGAATATGTAATCAATCACATAAACACACAGATGTTCGCCAGCTGCTGGAATCAGCCCAGTTTTGTATATACAAATTATTTTGTATATAAAAATTAGGCTATTTTAACTATATTGTGGGATGTATATGGGATCAAGTAGCTGCTACATGATTGCATATACATGCAGCAATTGAATTAATCTAAAAGGCGGGCACGGTTTTCTAATCTTGGTCCGAGGGGAGGCCCACAGTCTCACACTTTGATAACCCCTGCTCTATCACATAGGAGTTCCTCTGGATGTGATTTTCATATCAAAAGATTAAAACTGGGCCAAAGTTGGTTGACAAGTTTGTTTGTCAAAGGCCAGAGGTTTCCTTAAAATGAAGCCAAATGAGCAGTTTCACCAAAAAGGAATATTTTTTTTCCTTCTTACCACAGTTTTTTAAAAAGTATTATAAGAAGAAAAAGGAAGGAAAAAATTTACTGGTATTTTTCTGCAGCAGAATTTGTTTATTCTTTAAAGAAGAGAAGGGAGGACATTTAAACTCCTACAATTACTAAAAACCTTTAAATTCCATCTGCATGTGTGATGTGATGAATGGAAAGCTCCACAATGGCTACTAAATTGGACCTTTTGTCTACTGTAGGTCAAGTATCAACTATCAATCTGTGTATTTCCTATCAAGTAAATCATCTTGCAGCCACTGGCCGAGGTTACATATAACTGTTGTTTCAAAAGCATTAAATGTCTATTTTTATGTGAAGCAGGACTTGCTGCTGAAGTGCTGTTGAATCAATGGCTGCATTTCTTCTACTTCTCAACCAAATTTCTCCTCCGAACGTCTCAGTGTCTTTTGACCTGAAGAAGAAATGTGGTGGCATTAATGTCTGTTTTTAAAAGGTGTTACAGCATGTGTTTCTTGTCAAATTGCACGAGGCCAACTTCAGGGCCCATAAGTATGAAAAATAATATTCCAGGACTGTCATGTATGAAAGTTACGTTTCTTTCACCACAGGAGGGCGACATTCACCATATCAGCTCAACCTTTAACCTTCAAACTGTTTCCCCCACCATCTATAGCATCATATAATGATATTGATAAATGTATTAGGTGACTAGAAACTGTACAGATGTTTGTTTCTGGCCTCTTTGTAGTAGAAAACCATGTTGTACAGAGATTTTCCTACATCACAACGATGTATTTCTTCACCACAAACACAGAGTCTGTCCTTAGCAGGTGCATGTAACGTCTTCTCTTTTGGATTCCTTGTAGAGAAAACCAGATATATTCCGTCCTTTTGTCAGTGACATGTTTTTTTTCTATAATGTAAAATCCACTGAGGTGTGTTAAGACCTTAACCACAGAATGTACCATACCTGCAGAGAATTAAATATCAAACTGCCTGTGTGTCATTGTTTATTGTTGAACCTGCTGTGAGGAAATGCACTGTTACTGTGCAAAGAGTTTTGGGCACACTTTTAGCTGCGCAACAAGCATCTGAAAAGCAATAAGACGAGTCAGAAGACAAGAAGGGGGGGGGGGGGGGGGGGGGGGGGATGTCACACCGAATACGCAGGCAGAAAGCTTTCTCATTCTGTTTTCAACTTCAATTGCTTCCATCTACATGTTGTAGTTTATTAATAAAGTATTACAGCCATTTGTCATCTTTAATAACATTGTTTTAATTGTTTGTTTGTTCCCTTAGAGGCAATACAGGTTTCATTCATTAATTCTTGCCGTCCTGTTTGATTAGGACAGACCTGCAAAAGACCAGACAATAAAAATCAACTGCAGCATTTCTTTGTTTGACAAAGTAAAAAATGCATAATCAATCTTGTAGCTGGATCCTCTCCATAGTCTGTGTAATTCTTTGAATATATTTTACAGCACTTTACCTTTCAGCAGGAAACGGTGAGTGTTTCAGGACTAGAAACTGCATTGGTATGAGTCCAGACTTCTTCATGGGTAAGTTAATAGTTTCAGCAAAATTGCGGCTTTATAAAAAAGCCCTTATCACAGGTAGGGGAGACCGGGAATGGTTTTTACACAGACAAGTTGAAAAGGAAAAAAATAGTTTTGAGTAAAGTATTTTTTTACTTCATATATTTTTGTTATAGCATTGCCTCCTTTGTAGATTTCTTGTCACCAAAATAATAATGGTAAAACAATAAGAAATGCTATAGACCAACAGCTCATTAACTTTAACTGAAAATAACATTTGGTTTAATTGACCACATTTTATTAAAAAAGAGCCCAGTCCTGGTGCTTCGTCTCTGGTCGATGTTTAATTCTAGGATCCTTCTAGCAGATTATAACACGTTGTTGTCTGTAAATCAAAACATGGACAACATAATTTTTTTCCCCCCCAAAAAACATGAAGGGGAAGTCACAGCTGTTTTTTTTTTCAGTCTTGAGTAGCAGATGTGTGCATTTGGTCCCAACTAGCTACATTTGGACCTGTAATCCTACCTAATCCAATCATAGGTTTGTTCTCATAATATTATGTTTTTAGTTCCCCCAAATCTGATTTATTTTATCATCTTCCTATTCTCTAAATCTCATATTTTGTGGCCCTAATCACCACACAAACTGTTTTAATCTGCATGGAGGCTTTTTTTTTTTTTTTTTTTAATATAGGTATAAAACAATGTGGCATGCAACAGGAACATTGGCTAAGTCTTCACAGGAAGGACAGTCAAAATACTGGATTGGCTGATAAAATTGCTGCAGCTCTTCTGCTTCAGATGACGTAAACCTGCTGTCTGGGGGGGCATTACAGGACAAACGATGACAAAGGAGACAGTTTGGATTATTCCATCTTCAAAACCAGTTTGTTTTATTTCAAACAGTTTGGACACCACCAGAACCAGCTGTCATTCCCAAACTTCACTGAATCTACATGTATTCAGAATGAACTTCAGACAGCAGTATGTGCGGCGGCAATAGACCCACAAAACAGTTCCTTCAGATCCGTGTCGAAGCTTGAACTGAGACGACATCGTGCAGTTTCATGGCAAATTAAATGGCTGTAACAAAAAACAAGTATAAAACACCTCTGTGTGTCTGAGGCTGTCTTCAAAATAAGAGCAAAGACTTTATTATTCTACGCACATTACTCTCTGTTGTAGGCTACAGCAAGCTTTCTGTTTTCAATGTTCTATATTTGAGTATTTTACGTAAATTGATGCAGAAACATAATTTACTTTTTTAATGTTTAAATTGTTACAAATCCAATATCAAGGTTTGATGTAAGTTTGGATATTTTCTTAAATCCTTAAAACAATCCATTCTGTGAGGCTGCTGTCATCAGTCACTTTTTGCTGGTCACACACTGAATTCAAAACATTTACATTCTTGGTGAGTTTGAAAAGAAGGGAGTGATGTGGACGACAGAAACCCTGAAAAGAACATTTCAGAGGACAAAACGATTAAAACTGTTAATTTTAAAGGGAAAATCCACCTGCAGGTGTCAGTTATTGTTATTTAATGAGTTATTTAGTGGCAACATGTTGGTGCTTCCATTTCCCCCAACCGAACACTTCTACCTTCCTATAATACCGTCTTAAAACAGTCACAAAAATGTGCTGCTTTTGATTAATGATGGACCTTAATATGAATCAGTCAAATATTATGGATTTGTTCCTGTGTTATTTGATTGGTTAATGTTGGAATAACTTTTGAGCTCTAGAAAAAGGTCTCACTCTTTGCAGATGACACCGTAGTTTGGGAAACAATGCCCACAAGACTCTGATTGGGTAAGCAATCACATCACAATATCGAATGGCCAGTTTAATTTAGCACAGGTAAAGTGCTACTAAAACTTAAAATGAATGGTCCGATTAATAAGTCGTTTTCTTATTTTTAACCAGATCTTGTCTGATCCGCATCATAATTTTACTTTTACTGTGATTAATTTGGGGTTTATTTCAGTTAATGTACATAAATACTGTGACATTTGAGAATGTTCAGCTTATTTGTTAAATACAATGTCTTCCCTGTTAAATACAAGAAAAAGTTATTTAGCCTGACCAACACCTGATGTTGAATGGATGATACCAAGTCAATATTAGAGTTTTAAAAAATATCCACTAACAATATATATTTGCAGTTATTCTCTGACCAACGTATGTGTTGACTGGAACATTTTACAATTCAAAAATAAGCTCCTCAGTGCTCTCTGGTGGACACACTAAATTGCTATATAGAGAGCAATCCCTCGCTTCCGCTCCGTGGACAACAATTTTATTTTGTCCCATATGAATTGTGCCCTGAATTACACACACATGATGAGTGTCAATCTAAATTTGGGAAGTCAAGAAAGTCGCATTTTGTAGTAAAGCAATATTTAGTTTTGTGTGAAACCGCTCAATGAACAACTTCATCTCTTGTCTCGCACGATATGTCACCAACATGTTAGCGCTATTATGCTACGCTAATCTTCATTGCTAGGTAACTTAGCTATGTTCCACACAGAAATGTATCCCAGCTGATGTGCTTAATCCAACGACTCCCGGCCCTTTCATCACATCATCTACACATGTAAGTTCTTCAATTTTAGCATCATTAGCTTCACTCATTGAGAGAAAAAGTTATGACGTCACATGCGACTTCTAAGTTTGTGTTATTTAGAATTGTATATTCTCACAGTCTTTTACTTGAACAGTGACTTCCTTGACATACGAAATATTTTAAATGGACAAACATCATATATGTGATTCGGGACACAATCAAACAGTATAAAAAAAAATAAATGTGTCGTCTCTCTCCGTTGACTACTGTCCTTAATTATTACGACATAAAGTCACTTGGTGGTCCACCGGAAGGGGAGGGACTTATCTATTCTGTACTGCAGTTTTGTATTACTTGGACATACAATATACACAATACCAATACATCTGCAGTAAGCTATTATCGGCATTTATCTGGGCAGTTTGTTGGTGTTATTAAAAAAATCCGTACAAAACTCTGATATTTAAAAGGAAAGTTTCCAAGTTGTTTAAACTTTATAAAAAACACCTGAAGGTTGATAGTGAAATACTTTAACCTGAAATAATTTTTGGGTGGAAGCAAAGTGTTCTAGCGCTCCTCAACATTGTGATAATCAACAAAACGTCTTAAGGTGTTGACCATATCGTTTACCTTTGACTGGTTATTCACAGGAAAAAAATTAATTATAAAACTGAGGTTGAGAGACAAAGGAACAACTCACCAATGGCTTATTTTTTGTGTTAATGTACTTTAAAGTGGATTTTTCCTTTTAACTGCGCAGCAGTTTAATGTACGGAGAGCTTCTACAACAGATTCATGAAATCAGACAGTTTTCTGTGTTTTATATTGTGACCTTTCAGATGAGCTCATTTACATTGGGGTTGTTTGTTTTAGGCTGCCTGGGACGCCAGATGGGTGGGGCTTCGTTTTAAGCACCAGGTTTACTGATTCATTACCAGAAGTGTTTTGAGATTTTCAAACCTACTGTAGGTCCGCTGATTATTTCAAGCAAGCAAATATTTATATTCCAATAATAACATCTGTATTTATGTACACGTCAACATCTCTCGTCACATCCTCCCAAATCAAAACAAAAATATCTTCAAATATCCGAAGCTGCCTACACAAGAATGGTAGACTAGTAAAATTAGTGAAATATATCAAAAACAAGTGAAACATCTAACAAAAAGAAGTTAAACATTCATAACAATAATATTAATAGTATTTAAATTAAAAAAGAGCCTTGTTGATGACAGACACATTTACAGTTTTGAGGACCAGTTATTTCCATTAAACTGCATTTAATTAAAAGACAGAATCATAAACAGTTCCAAACTGAATCTGTGGACTTTTATCCCCAAAATAATGCGTTATGTGCTTGTTTTTGTTCATTTATACAATGAGTAAATGGAAATTCTTCTTTAAAAAGCTGTGAACACTAATTTTGTACAAATGAAAGCAACTCGTACAGGAGTCCACAGTTTCTATTTGGCATCTGGATATAACCTGCGTTTCAAGTTATGTGCAACAACAAACTACTTTTTCTGACAAATATTGTAGAAAAAAAACAAATACAAAGTGGATCGCCCCCGAAAACAGATTAGCCAAGGCGCATAAAGAACTTCCTTTCATCTAGATGAGTTGAGTTTAAGAGCAGCCCATACAGGAGAAGAAAAAAGGAAATAGTGTTCTGACTTTGAAGCCTCAACCCAGTGCGTGAAGGGAAGTGTCATGTCACGTCATCTGAAGTCGCTCCCTTTCCTTTATTTTGAAAACTTTTAAGCCAAGTTAGACGTTCAAGAACTTTTATAAACACTTCTGTGGCTTTAATAAACAGATTTTAACTTCTACTTTAAAATTTGACATATTATGAGTTTGGATATGTCTGGGTTTGCTGGCAGTGTTTTATAAATACCTTATTGTGCGTCATTGCCCTGAACAAGAAAGGTTGTATCCATTAGTCATTTCAAACCATGTTAACCAAAGGTGGCGCAGGATGTCTTCCCTGCTCAGTGACTAGAATGGGGCACAGCAGCTCAGTGCTTCCAGAGAACTTCTTAGGTCAGAGCAAATCATCATTTTTGTGCCTATGCTCCCGCTTAATGTAAATGTCTTTTGCAATTGCTAATAGGGCTGAACAATTAATTGAAATATGCAATATGGACAACAATACAGGTGCAATATTTGTTAAAGGCAAAAATAAAAAAACTTAAATATTGTCATGTGGCAGAGAGAGGTCCTGGCCTACATATTCATCCTCTACATACTTGAGGAAAGATCTTTGTTCGGTACAGCGCTCTGTAAAAATCATACCATAAACATTTCAATGTTTTTCACTTAAAATAAGACTAATTATGTAAAAACTGTCATTCCCTCCAATATCACAAATCACATCGCATTTGCAATGTTTTTTTTTTTTGTTTTTTTTTTTAATTGTTCAGCCCTAGTTGCTGAGAAGCCTTTCATTCACCATGTATGTACTTTACATTCTTAACATGACAAATTTGTATGAACTGCTCAGAGACTGAAATGTCTCAGGAGTTTCAGGAGAGAGCAACGCAGTGCCACGATGCATCGCAAGACCTGGTCCTGGATCAGGATCAGGGCTAAGGCTGTTTTAAGGGCAACTTTAGCCCTGTATGCTAACACAGAGGCCTCTGTTGAACTGGCAAAGTGCTGTGGTGGCCATTCAAATACATGCAAGCTCATATTCCTTGTAGATTATTTTGTAACAGTTCAACAGTGTCAGCAAACCCTGGAATGTCCAACCTGAATCAGAGCTGAATCAAATAGAAGGGCTTAAAAAGGAGATAAAGAAATTCAGAATATAGTAAAGTCGTTAAAAGTGCTTTTCTGGTTTTAGCGAGAGAGAGAGAGCAACTTCAGATTATTGAGACGTGACCAACTCAAGCTGGTGTTTATAGGTCAAGCAGCAGCCCTGTTTTTATTTTACTGTACATTTTAACATTCAGATAATATTTGACCCACTGCCCAGGCCACTCAACTACTGCAGAATATAAACACCTTTAAAGGCTACAGAGAACATGTTTCCATTCACTTTCCATCTGCTGCAGCTCTGTTACAAAGACTCACGTGCGGCATTGCTTGTTAATCTGGGACAGCCCAGTCAGGTGGAGCCTCACGAGCTCGGCAGTGTAAAACATACTTCAGAAAAAAACAAGATTAAACTGAAAAAACCCAACAACCTACATTTGGTTTGTTTGTGCGTTAAAGAAAAACAACAAAAGGAGAAAAGGAAGGTTGTTGCCCATGACCAGGCTTTAAAATGGCTCCTGTTTGTCCAGTTAAAAAGCATTAACTCCACTCTTTTACCTCCAGAGTGTGAGGATAATACCACAGATGTTAATGTTTGATCTTTTGAGGTGATTCTGATGATCAAAATGGAGAAACATGGCTCTTCCTCGCAAACACAGAGATTAGAGCTGACATGATCGTCAGAAAACTACTTGCAAAAATGCCAAACATTTACTGACTGCAGCTTCTCAAATGTGAGGATGTTTTGTCTGTTGTCTATCACTGTAAAATTAAAATTTTTTAAGTTATGCACCGTTTTGTAGGACAGAACGAGCTATTTGAAAACATCCCTTTGGCTCTGAGAAGTCAAGATGTTTTGTTTTCTGACATTTTATAGACTAAATCTTATGTCGAAAGAACGATTATAAAAAAAATAAAATGTTAGTTCCAGCCGTATTGGGGACATTACTGATTCTTTAATTTCATATATTTGTTGTTTATCTTCAGCATGTCTAGAGCCGAGGAAGACAACAATTGAAAAATCAATGACTGAAGGTTTGAATTTACAATAATACAAAATGGAGAAAGGCAGGTTCAAATTGGAGAAGCAGCTGCATTAAATTCCTTTTCTTAAAATAAAACGCTTCTTAAAACTGGATGAGTCAAAATTAAATCATAAGTTGTTTCCATCCTGAACTTTTTTCCGTTGTTCTAAATGAGATTTTGAGGGATACAGAGGAGAGGAATCCATTTTAAACGGCTGAGACAAACAACAGTCTGACTGTATTTAATACGCCATTCGCTGACTGACAGTGGGCGCGCTCCACATCAGCAGCCCGTTAGCATCACTCAGCATTAGTGAGGGCTCCAATTTAAGATTCTGGAGTGAAAAACATGTTATGTAAAATGTCTGACAGCCTGCCAGAGCTGCAGCTGCAGGAGAAACACTTAAGCCAGAGTCAAAATTTGCCAGCGTGGGACTGGTGGCTGATATTATGAGTGCTGAACCAGCTGCAGCGAGGTCTGTGTTAGTTTGCTGTCCAGAAATAAAGCTTTAATAAACGAGGAACAAAAGGATAAGACACACTAAACACAAACATTCAACCTGTACGTAGTGTGGCAGTTTGGATGTCAGAACTGACTTAAAAGAAAAACACATCTGTTCCTTTTTAAAATGGCACAAATGTGCAAATTCTGGCATCTTAAAACAAGTCAAAAAAGGTTAAAACGACACCAATCTTTGAAGGCAAACCACAAAAGAAACTGTGTGATTTAGGTTGACTTGTTAGCTTATGCTGTTTAACTTTGAACACCTCACCGCTTTTCGTTCGGTGTCCTTCCTTCAGTTGACTTTTTCAGCTGTGGCAGCAAACATGACCCGTAATGGCACGACACACGCCAGTAACTTTAAAACTAAAACTCTTACCAGCCACTTTCACTCAGCCAGCTGGCCTTTTTGAAAGTGGGAGAGGGTTGTTGGTGATCTGTAAGGCTCGTCCTTTTTGGGGTTTACCAGTTTCTGCTGAAAAAAAACATCAACAGGACAAACTGATGTTCACCCAGACTTCATGTTTCTGCTTTAAGACACAGATCGCTGATATTTACAGCAAAAAACCCTCTTTAAATGGTTTTCCCAACAATGAGCCCGTCCAACAGATTCACCAGCATCTCTCTGATAGCTGGTTTTCATGCTATACCTTTAACACTATGTCATTAGCATAGATACATGATACAAACACTGCAAACTAGTAACTGCATCACGCACCGCGCTCCACGTCCAAGCTATTCAATCGCTAAAGCCTGCGTCAGTGGTTTTGTTGTGACAAGTGAGACTTCTAACAGCCAGATGTTAGTTTCTCTGACATGTTTTGGTGGTGTTGGTGGGGGGTTTGTTTGGGGTGAACGCAAGGTACCTGTGTGTTAGCGTTACGCTAATTTAGCACGTTATAATATGCGCGCGCACACACACACACACAAAAAAACTCTAAAGAAAACTGTGATGACACTTAATGGTTACCGTGACGAGGTGGATTACAATCAGAAGTTGTCTCATCCAAAACAGTTGATTAGTTACTCTGCATCGTCTCAACATTCCCAAACTGCCATACCCTCCGAAAAGAGCCGCTGTGCACATGGTGATGTCAGCCTCTTGGATCGGCGTAACTCCCAGCTGATGCCCCAGTGCAAAGCGAGTGTTACAGACTCGGCCATCTTGTTTTGTTAAGGTGCTTTTCGCAGTGTGGGCTCAGAGGGTTTGAATGGTCGTAATCCAGGAGGCTGCGACCCTGAACCAGTCCCAACCGATCCGAGTGGTGCTCCAGTGCAAAGCTCCGCCTACAGGGAATAAAGCCTGGATACTTGTGTGAGCGTACCGGGCGGAGCCGGTGGCGGCCATAAGCGCCTCCCCCTCTGCTGAGTGACAGTCTGCTGGGGATTTCCCGCTGGCTGGGTCAGTCTCTGGACTGGTAGAACAGGATGTATCCTGACTCAGAGTTCTTGGAAATGTCTGACGTCAGACCGTAGAACTCCTCGATCGCCTGCGCGTCAATTTTCTACAAGAGAAGAAGATAAATGGCAGGACGTTAGACATAAAACTACCACCTACAAAGCAGAAACTGGGTGCCGGTTAGCTTAGCATAGCATAAAGACTGGAAGCAGGGGAAATGGCTGGCCCTTGCTCTTTCCAAACTTCACCGTCATGACAAGATGTCAGTAAATCGCAGCCCTCAGCTGTTGTCTGCCAAAAAAAAAAAAAAAAAAAAAAAAGAGTTTCATTTCTGTTTGTTTTCCGTTACAGTGTGCCATATATGAGCTTTAAAGCTGATTGTAGGTGTACTCTATGCTAACCACATCCTGGCACCAGCTCTAGACCTCATGAGAGTGGTATCAATATTTTCATCCAACTCTTTGAAAGAATGAACATAAATGTATTTCCCAAAATACTGAACTATTTCAAATGTTGCTTTCTTCCCAGGAACCTGAAATAATTTCTTTCTCTACGCCTTATGCTTACACAGGCCTTAAAACCACACAACTGGTACATCCTGTAAACCAACGAAAGCAAAGGATATTCTGAATTACTCTGAACTACATATGAAAAATATATTTATTGCAAACACTAACATGACTAAGTTTGTGTGTATCAGTGTACAGTAGCATTCAGTTGTTTTCTTTGTGCAAAATGTGTACATTTGTGACCTGCCTCACCATGAAAGTGAGCAGGAAAAGCACAACATTTCAACATTTATCATACCTCAGGCAGTCAAAGTGGTACCACAAGGCAACATCCTTTTCATATTTTGTCAAGTTGAGTAGACTGAGAGACAAGACCACAAGTTTTCTTCCCTCTACCTGGGTAAACTGTTATTTAAAGATGCCTGAAGACATGACAGGTCTTTGAGGAGGTCTGTGTTAGCGCAACATAAAATCCTTCCCTTCAGTTCACTGCTGTGCTGTTGAACTTTGTTGTGTAACTGTTTTATGAGGGGTTTTGTTTTCATTTGCTACCGAGTCTCCATTTAAAATCAATGTGGTGAATATCTTGAGACTCGGCCCCGACGACGGTTTCTTATTTGGCATTTGCAGCTTTGTTCAAAGAGGGAGAAAATGGGGCTGAAAACAAACTGCATGTTTTGGATTGGTGGTGAAAGAGAACTGGCTACAAAGCTTTAGAAAAAAAACACCCAGACAGCTTCAGTTTCAGGTGGACAGACCGAAAAAGAAAAGCTAACTTATAAGAAGTAAAAAGGCAGATTTAAGAAACAGAACAAAAGCTAGAAAACAAAGCAGCCAGACAGACCGGGAAAGTACATTTCCACAAACCCTAGAAAAAAAAGATAAGTTAGTGTTTCTGCTCTGCAAGCTCAGCAGAATCAAACAGACTAGGCCAATTTCTCCCCAGTGGACCAGATGTTGGAGTGGGCCTCCTTCCCATCATAGTGGAAAGTTACACTAGTGATGCAATAGGTCCCTGATGACAGTGACTGGGCGGTTTACTCTGTATTCAAACAGCAGGGAGGCTTCTCCCACTGCCGGGGAGATTTCAAGTAAAACAAAACATTTTAATTGGGCCAAAGTTCCCAAAACAAGACGCCCCTCCAATGATTTCATGTTTAATTGGGCCAAAGCAGAATCTTGACTGACCTGGAGCCATACTGGGATCAGAAAGGAGGAGGTAGTTTAATATGACAAATGTAAAGCTCTGCCCGTGTAGCTTTGCATGTTTTAACTCATTTAACACAACTAGCCATTTTGTGAACAAGTGTTTTAGACATTTAAATATATTTTTCCTTCAGACAGCGATTGGCTTCACATTAATTACTATTAGCAGACAGATTGAATTAGCTTGGCTTGAGTGAAAAACAAGTCTGCTAATTGATTTCTGTCAAAGTTACAATATCATTGTGATGTAATGCAGTGCGTCATTTTCAAATCAATAAGCACTTAAACATTGTAACACTGACAAATGTATGCCGACTTCCCTGTAAAGGATCAATCAAGTTTGAAGAGTCTGCTAATTGATTTTTGTCCCATATTGAAATGAATGGAAAGCGACAGCTGCCTGGAAGAATAACTACAACAGTACAGTCGTCCTTTAAAAGGCAACAGGAACAGAGGTCTGGTAAAATCTCCTGAAATGTGAATCAAAATCAGTGACTGAAGATTGAAGCTGTTTTAACAGAAACTGATCATGTGCATTACTATGCAAAACTCTCCCCACTCTACCTCCACTCTCCTTCTCTCTCTACTCCTCTCTCTCTCTCCCTCCACCTCACTGTGTCTCTACGCCTCTCTCTCCCTCTTTCTCCTTCAATCTTTCTCCCCTATACCCTCTTCTACCTCTCCCTCCCTTGCCGTCTCCCCCCGCCTCCCCTTCTCCCTCTGCCCCTGTCTCTTCCCCCTTCTGCCCCTGTCTCTTCCCCCTTCTACCTCTCCTTCTCCCCCCCACCCCCTTCTGTAAATGAAGCATTTCTTTGGTAGACTGTTAAAAGTTTTTGGCCAGTGCTGTAGTGATCTACTAAAAGATTGTTGTATAACGCTTTATTTTACAGAATAATTTCATAACACTATTCCTTGTATGTAATTTGGTATAAACAACAGAGATAATGTTCAGTTGGTATACTTCTAATTAATTAAATAATTAATTCCAATGTATTGTTAGCATAGAGAGCCTTTAAGTCAGATGAACATGCAAATATGTAAAACTAGTCTATAGGCACGAACACAACAGCGCTTCCAGTAATGAACAATAAAAAAGAAATTCCTAATTGCCCTGTAATTAGTAACTAAATTACACTTGTCATCACTTGCTGTGTGACAAATCTACAGCATCTGACTTGTGTTTCCCATCATGCAATGCCTGATTTCACACAGCACTGCAAGTCTCCTGACGAGAGTCTCAGAAAGTGAGTGAAACAACTATTACCTAACTTTATACTTGACAAACCCTGGAACGTTTAAACCATCATGACTGCACGGCCAGTTAACCGCTGATTGCTTGATTGCTGTGGCATACCGTTCTTTTTGGCTTGACGAAAGTAAAATAACAAAACTCAAAAGGTTACTTGGCTCCAGCTGAAACACAGCAGCATGCCGAGGTTTTGGCCGCGTACTCGTGCGGTTGACTGCCAATGACTAGAGAGGGCTACATTTCTCACCACATCCTAGTAAAGCTATACTTCTGATTTCATATACTTTTAATATGCTGCAGGGTTGGAGCTGCTGGTAAATTTTCCTACTTGGAGTGAGAAATCATCACATCACTGTGCATCATGCATCCCTGACTGCTGTCATGTCAGCTGCAGCGTGGATGGCAGCGTGCTGAGAGTGGGGAGCTTGAGCGCTTTCTCACATGCTAAAAGTATGTCAGATGTGTTGTTTCTGTGCGGTCTGCCATGTTTTCTCCTGTCACCACGTCAGCGAGGACAGCAGATGTTTTTACAGCAGAAGCTGCAGGGGATCAGCGGAGCAGCAATTTCATGACAACCAACGTTTTATATCTTATTTGAGTGAAAGATTGTTTGTTAGTTGCCTTTTATGAGAAGTTAAAAATAATCGTTCAAGTTCCTAATCAGCGTCACCTACTACCTACGTCACCTTACAGATTGCAGAAAATTAAAAAGTAAGAGGATGAGTGATGGGAGCAGACGGAGCAGCAGTCTGTCATATTTTTACCGCGTGCTGTCCAGGTCTTACGGATCAAACTGACATTTGGTTTAAGTTTCAATACCAAGTTAAGCGTTAGGAGTGACATTTAGGGGGAAAGAGGGATGAGGAGAAAGAAGACAAACGAGAAGCTAAACATTATTCTCATTCCAGATCTTGTCCACAAGATCCTGCACACTAATCAGAAGCAGGTATCCACATTTTCTTCTGTTTTCTTTCCCCTTTTGCATTCTTGCATTTCTCCTTTATGAATACTTTCATCCATCCCTTCTTTTTCTCTAATCGTATCCTGATCGCTAAAGCCTCTTTAACTCCTCATTCTTTAGTAAAGGTTAGACCGGCCTGCCATAGGACATCCAGACACAACATTCAGGGAGCCGGGATCTACTGTGAGTCTGGAAGGAGGGCTATTTGAAATTCCTGTCTGGTTTGGACGCGGTGGGAAACTTTGGACGGCTGATGGGGTTTTTGAATCTTTGATCTGTGTTTGGTCTGACGTGTGCTGAAAGTGGCACAGCAATATGACAGTCAGCTGGGTTTATACTGAGTTTTTACTTTGAGATTTTTCACTTTAACCGGTCACAGCCTCTTTACACCGGACACCTGTTTGAACATTTTTACTTTCATTGTTGAGGTTAAACACCAGGAAGGACTGTTGTGCCTGTTCTTTAAAATAACTTTCAAATCTTAGATAACACTTTAATCACATAGTTTACACCTTAATTTATTTAATTCTGCTCCCTTATTCGGTTCATTCTTATCCAGTGTTGTTTTTACCCGCTTTGTTTTATATGTCCTGTGTGTAATATTAAGGAGGATCTTTTGACATCTTATTTGACAGAAATGCAGTATAATATCCATAAATATGTTTTTCAGTGGTGTATAAAGACCTTACATAACAAACCGTTATGTTTTTATTACGTTACAATGAGCCATTTCTATCTACATACACCGTGGGTCCTCTTACATTGAAGTCGCTATGTTGAGCCGCCATGTTTCTACAGTAGCCCAAATGGACAAACTGCTCTACAGAGCGTGTTTCGTCACTATGTTGAATATGTATGATGAAGAAAAAGTAGCAGAAGTAGTGGTAATAGTAGTAGTCGTCTGGTTTATTAGAAGTAAGAAGTGAAATTTGGACAAATGGAGGCCCACATGTATCGAGCGTGTCGGCCACCGTTGCTTTTCCTGCACGCTTGGAAAGGGAGGGGTGAGCGGTGACTGATGGTGCATTCATGTTACGTCGGAATAATCTGAATCTTTTGTTCCTCCTTAAAGCCCCCCTCCAGCCAGTTTTAACTGCCGTTTTTGGTTCTATTACTCTGTTGAACTGTATGTAAAGACTTTTGATACAATTGCCTCCGCCAATCAGACACAGAGAGACATACCTACTGTAAGTTCTAAGTAAATGACATGATAAATTGGTTAGCTAGCTCACAACGATGTTTATCAGTTTGATGCTCTGACTTAACGAGGCGTGACAGTTTTTTAACGAGGCATGACGGTGCGCCTGCGCAAGCTTGGAGAATGACGTATGACCCATGGAACTATAGTCATACGTCACAACCCCGTTTTAGCAACCAAGCAATTTTTGCAACTTTCAGCACAAAATTAAATATTTGTCAAAAAATATTTGACAAAACTATGTGGGTAATCAACATTGTAAGGAATTGACTCAGAAAAATATGAAATATCATAGAAATGTCAAAATACACTGGAGGGGGGCTTTAAATCTTTATTGCAAAAAGATAAAGTGTGCATGGGACACAGAAGTATACAGAACTCTGATTCGTGCAAAATCACGTATTGCATAGACATTGTGCAAACATGTAATTTGTAATATGGTTATAACGGTTAGTTTGCTGCCTGTTGTTTGCTCTGATAATGCTAATCCAACATCTTTGTAGTAGCGTTCATGTTGACTCGACATTCTGACTTAAGAGCACGTGAACACACACTGAAGTTGGAGGAATGTCTTCACATCTCGGGAAATGGGACCATCTGATGAGCATGTGAATGCACCGTGAGCCGCTGGTTGCAATTTGCTTCCCTCACCACTAGATGCCACTAAAACTTAAACACTGAACATGTAAAGCCTGTTTAATTTTTTATTTATTCTGTATTTTTATGAACAAAGTTGTCTTTTAATTCTGTTGAAACTTGTGTTTAGTAAAATAGATTATTTTAAGATTTATTAGCAGATGATAATGTCTAAAAATTTAAAAAACGGCATAAATAACACAAGATTTCTGTATTGCTTTACAACTGTTTCAAGTTCATTATCAAACTAATCTGCGGTACTTTAAATTATCTTGAATTTGAAGCAGCGCTGGCTCATTTAGTGAGGATGAGTTGCCATAGAGAAGGGTAAAGCCTAAATATTAGAATCTCCACATGTACAGTATTTAATGAGGAAGTTTAGACCTGGACATGACGTGATGTGCAGTGAAGTAAGTGTATATATAATAAGTGGAACGGAGAAAAATAAAGCGTGCAGTATCTCAGAAGTGTTTGTACAGAACAGGATACTGAATCTTTTAATACTATCCCGCATTTAATGTGTGTACTTGTAGTTTGTAATGTAAACACATCCAACTCACTGAAAAATTAAACAGATTTTTTTTTAAAAACTTATATTGGATGTGGTTGTCAAAAAGAAAGAGGAAACCGAGAATGTAAAAATATCTCTCACCTCTACGATGTCGTCATCAAACAGCAGCCAGAAGCCGTGGCTCTTGACGATGGTGATGTAGTGTCCCCGGTTGGGACCACTGCAGTGCGGACACAGAGAGGAGGACAAACAAATGAGACATTATGACAGTAGTTAGTCAAAGGCATTACAGTTGAGGCAATGCCAGTGAGAAAACATGAGATATTGGCTATAAAAACACCATTATTTAATGTTAAACCTTGGATTCAGAGATGTTTGGGTAATCTCCAAAGAGGAATTATGAAAATCTTCAAATCTGTGGTCAGGAGTGCCGAGACATTCAAAGGCACAAACTTGTAATTAAAACAGTTCAGCACCATTTTAAATTTACCTTTGTGTTTACATATAATGCTTTTCCACCCGAGAAAGGCACCACTGGAAGATAAAAATCCCACTCAACTGCTGGTTGAAGACAATGCAGTGACTAATTACGCTCGCTTGTTCATCAGCTGACATCAGCTAGTCAGCCTCAGGGGACGCTCCAGATCCCTGAATCACCTCAACTGAGCAGCAGCAAGCCACATTTGCATGACACCTGTTAATCGTCTGCAATTTCATAAAAATATTTATCTTGTGTAATTATGTATTATCTTTACTAACTTTTTAAGTTCTTTGCAAATAAAGCCATTTATTATTCTTTGTTAATTTATTAGTAAATTCAATAAGATGATCAAACTCTTGGTTTAAATGTGGCAGACAGATCATTCTTGGTCCAAGTGTTGAATCTACAAAACTAGATAAGTTAGCTTGTAAGTTAGGCAGTCTTATCAGCCTTATCAGATATGGCATCACAGCTTGGTCTGGCAACCTCTCCCTGCAACTAAAGTCCAAACTGGTCTGCATGGGAAATTATAGGGGTAGGACAGCATCCATCCTTGCAGTAACCTACGCTACCCTAAGGCAAGCCAGTAGGATAGTTACTGAGCGAACCCATATCCTACACGCTGAGGAGGGTCAGAGTCCACCGTTGCAGGTTAAATAGATTTAAAAAATAATTTAGCCCAATGTCAATAAAACTTATATAGAGCGGCAGATAAGGAAAGCTTTTACTGAAAGGATTTCAGCAGAGCTTTGCTTTTATTGAGGTGTCTCTGTTTAGCGCTTTTAGGAGCCTCTGTGTTCTTAAAAATCTTTGTATGTTTATATGCAAAATGTTTGTTTCTTTTTTATGGCTCTGCATGGGTCAAAGCCCAAGCTTTGACAAATTTTCTACTTTGTGGGACAATAAAGTTAATCCTGAATCTTATATCTTGTATGTTAAGCTGGGCAGACACTGCATTTTTATTCATCTTGTAGTCTGTGTTGCTAAGTTAACTGGGTTTAACAGGCCTTTCTACAGGGACAGAATCTGCCACTTTTATGCTTGCACTGAACGGATCAATAATTTGCGGGTGCTCACTCTGAACCTAAAACACTGGACCCCCTGACAGTTGTCTATTGATATTTTGTGCAATTCTACCATGAACGGAAAGTAGACAAAAAGATAAACATGGAGCGACAGATGGATGGAAGATGCAGACAGTATGGTCAGTTTTACATCCTGTTAGTTTTAGCCACCACATGTAAAATAACACTGCAGTAGTACTGAAAGAAGCTAACTACACTTCATCACAGATCCTTTCAAGGCTTTTGTCTGCTCGGCTTTGTGCTACATCCATGCCGTTGTTGGAAGGTCAGATATCCAGTCATGTTATGTCCTTTCTGACAGGATGAGTTAATAAATGCAGTAAAACAGGATGAACATTGTTAATGAGAGCTATGAGAGAGATGTTCCTTACATTATGTGTTTTATCTGGTGCTTACTACCGCAGGTTGCTCTGACACACTCAGCGCCTATCAGCCGATTAAGTCATAAATTATCAAAAAATAAAAAGAAGATCAATGACCAAATGATTTATGTTTTACAATACAATGATAGGAGAGTTTATTTACCAACATCATGAGGTAAATCCTTTCAAGATTTTTTAATGTTATTCAGACTACATAAGTTTCAAAACTCAAACCGAATGATGCTGCAGGTTTGACAGCAGAGACTGGCTTTATGCTTTTTTTACATGCACATGGTACACGACGATTTCTGAGAGCACTAAAGTCCATAACATAAAAAAAGTAGTTAAAATAAGAACCTACCTGCCACAGTGTACGACGACAGCCACCAGGTCGTACATGCGGTCGGGGTTGGTGGCGTCCCCTGACGTGTTGAAGAGGCGGAGCTCCAGGGGGAAGACGACGCGATAGGACAGTTTGGTGTAGCGGTGCAGCTGGTCCATGTATTTAAAGCGCTTCAGGTGGAGGGCGAGGATCATCGGCAGCTTCTTTACTCTCATCCTGATGGGAGACACACAGAGAGAGAAGAGGTTTTTAATGGTCTGAAGTGGTTTTAATGGGGTTCCTGAGGCTTTGGTGGAATTGATTTTTTTTTCCCTTTCACAGCAGAAAAAGCACTGAGTGATATGATGAATGTCAGAATCTAACGAACTCAAATCATCTGTGAGCTATACTACACACTCAGTACTCTCAAGAACAGGGCGTTTTACATTCAAAATCAGACAGACAGAATAAAGGAGAAATGCTCATAACAGTAATCACACAAAGACAGGCAGCAAGGGCGATTTGTCCCCAGGCAGCTAAAAGCTCTGCACGTTGACGCCATTACTGGTCCAGACCACCTACCACGAACAGGAAGTGTGATTTTAGACGCTTTGTGTATTTCCTAATTTGGCCGAACCTTTGGCTCGCGTTCTCGCAGCATTCTGCTCAGTGTTAATGCGAGGTGCATTTGCTGGTGACAGCATGGGCCTTTCAAACTAATGGATGTTACTTGGCGCACTTAGCAGGCTCTCAAAAACGGTGGATGGTATGTATAAAAATCCATGTAGATGCACTGGACTGACACTTTCTACCGGTTGGTTTAGTTTTTTTTCCCCCCACAGAGTCACTCATGTAAAACTGAAGACAAAGAGCGACTCTGAAAGAGCAACGTCCAGCGGCTGTTAGGCTGCTGTGCAGTGGTTAATAATAGAGCTTCGCTGATGAACTTGTCAGAATGTAACAGGAAGGCCCTGAATAGTTGCAGCAGTAATGTCAGATGTGGTTTCGGAGTTCGTTCTAATGGAACAAACTGTTACCGTATCTGTTTGCTCAGAAAAACTTAAGAACAGCCGTGCTAGGCATAGATACAGATAGAGGTGTGATACTGTGGTTATGAGCACTCCCGCACACAGCTAGGCAGAGACACAGTGGTCGTTTAGATGAAAGCTTTTCACAGCATCTATTAACAAAAAACTCTTTTCACGATTGCATGTGGTTAAAGCAACAATCCTCCTGAGCTTTGTGTCAGAAAGTTGCTTTAAAAAGATATTTTAGTTATTGACCTGCCCTCCTTGTTACCAATTAAACTTTCAAGAAAGACAGAAAGAGGCAACTAGCTGGTGGAGTCACCCACCTTTTCTGGGCTTCCTGTTTGCTGCGACACTGCTCACAGTAGTATTTGTATTCACTACATAACGTCTCTGTGTTGCTGAAGCCCCTGTTAAGAGAAACACACGCATTTATCAACACAAATCAACAACATTTATTTTAAAAAAAACAGAGTCCTAATGTCCAAGTCAAGCCTTTTCCATGGTTCTCCACGTCAGATAGCATAAAAGACCAGGGGCCGAATTACAGAAGGGTCTAAATTAGGATTTTTCTTAATTTGGTATTACAGAAGCAAATCCTAACTAACTTTAGGAATCCTATCTTATCTTACTTCATCCTATCTTATCTCAGGTTAGGAAATCCTAAATACTCAATCCAACATCGGTTATCAATTTTTATGTCTGTTACCTAGCAACCGATGCCACTTTTAAATGAAACAAACTGAAAATGGAGCAGAAACAACAACTATCACAGAACTTCAGATGACTTAGAGGTGTTGGTAACCTCCGTCGGGAAATCCAAATTCACATAACGCTGATGCTGTCAAAAAGAAAATAAGTCTATTGACAAGTGGCTCCTCCTGTGCTCACTCACTGACCCTGGCAGAAACCCAAACTCTGCTCGGGAAAGTTAATAATGAAGGTTAAAAAAAATAATATTAATAATGGCTGCGGGCTAACGTCATCATGCTTTTCATGTAGGCCTATTTCTTGAATGATCCTTCTATCAAAAACTTGTATTAGGATCCTTTTGTTACATCAAGCCTTTACATTATGTTATATAATGAGACATTATCTAGCGTTACATCGATTACAGCCTTTCTACTAACGAGTGTTTTGTCATCAAACGCATTGGTGGAATCAATTAATAAGTTCCGACTGTTGACATTTTGATTATTTAGTAAAAGCAATTAAAGAGCAACAATGTGGATTAAATGAGTTAGCAAAAACTACCTTGTGGAAAAGTAAAGTTAAGACAGCTCGACAGTTAGGAGAGTTTATATTAAGATTTTACAAAGTTAGGATGCTTCTGTAATACAGTTTTTCTATCTTTAGTTGGGAAAGGAATATTAACTTAGGAACTGTTAATTTGTAATGGCCTTTTTCCTAAATCAGTTCCTAACCCTTATTACCATGGTTACCAAAGAGTTAGGATAGGATCTGCCGATTAGGAAGTTTCTGTAATATGGCCCCAGATAACTTTTCATGAATGACTGACTGACTGTCTTTGTTACCTGAGACAGTGCGTGATGGAGGTGTTCTGCTCCACATCCACCGACAGATCCAGGAAGTCCTCGTCTTTACTGCTCACCTGCAATGTAAAGTTAAAACACTCAAGGTCACACAGATTCTCTTACTCAAAAGGACAAAAACATGTTTTGTAATGCAGCAGTAAGAACAGATGAAGGCCCAACGAGGTAAACAGGTACTGTAAACATCCCTGTGGAGTTTTTAATGTAAACACTAATAATGTAAACTAAAGTTATGTTTATGTTCAGTGATACTCACCAAACACTATGTGTGTATGCTTGAGATCTAACACGTTGATAGAGTTCCTTCCTCATAAAGCATTAGCGAAGCCAACTTTTTATGTATCATAAATCCAGCATTGTTTACATCCATGTTTGCTAGCTTGCAGTCTTGTTCTACTTCCCTGCCTTATCTCGGCGTGTTACCGCCACTGGTTTATCAGTGGATTCGTGTAAAACCACTGGTAGGGCTGTGTATCACTTCACCCGTGTGGCGGCAGTAGCTCACAAGTAAGTTGTTTATATTTTTGGCATTATGTATATTTTGGATTTGCACTCTTTCCTACTGTACTGCTGCAACAATTTCCCTCTGGATAAGTACAGTTATAATCTCATTTTATCTCAATGCATGCTCAATGTGGCATAATAAATCTTTACTTAAATCCTTACAAACTGCAGGAAAATGACTTATTTTATCAGGCATGTCAGTGCAATTAGCTGGTGTCACTCCTGCTGTGAACACGTGCAGACCACCGACACTTACAGCTTCACAGTTGAGGCAGCGCGTCTCGTTGGTCAGCGTTCCCTGGAAGATCTCGTGGACCCAAGTCTGTTGTGTCTCCTTCCCTCCTTCCCCGTCTCCTCCTCCCCCTCCCCCGTCACTTCCACCTCCTCCACCTCCTCCGCCATTCTGCACCAGTTTTCCATTCTGCTGTCGCTCCTGGCTCTTCTCCTCCTGCAGCAGGTCTGCGATGGTGTTGAGGAGGTAGTTGAGGAATTCATGGGCGTCCTGCTGCATGTAGTTGTCAAACAGCTCTGAGAAGGACAGATGTGAAAAGACAGAAATATGTAGAGTGACAAAAATACATTAATGAAAAAACAGATATATAAAGGAGGTATAACGACATAGAGAAGCAGAAAGAGGAATATAGAGAAGGGTTTAAAAAAAAGCCAGAGGGAAACAGATGGGGAAGAAAGACAGAACAGAAAATAAACAACATCAGCATGTGCCAGCGAGGACAAATAGAGCTAATTAAGATCGTTGCTTCTTTTTCATGTGCTTTCCGCTGCAAAATTTGGCTGACAATTTGATTTCCTCAGCTGTGAGATTAACTTCTCAGCTGCGATAACCCTCAGCTACTTCTTTTCTCCGCCTCATCCCTTTCTCCCTCACCAAACGTCTAACTCGCCTGCGTCTCTCTACGGTGAAAGGAAGTCAGTCTAACAAATCTCTGATGAAATAACCTTTCAGATTTAACATTTCTGAACGCCTGGCGCTGGATAGATGTTTTCCTGAGAAAAACACAGGAAGTCATATGTTTAAGTTTCAGCAGCACATTCTGGCAGACCAAACTTCTACGAAAATCAACACACTGAACATTTTGTAAACCAGAGGGGAAGATCACGCTCTAACGTTACTCCCTGACAATACAGTTTCACACTGTAACAATACCTACCATTTTCTTTTCTCAGCCGCGAGATGAATTTCTTTGGAGGGATGACTCCGACCTTCTTCTTCTGCGTGGCGATGCTGTTGAACAGGTCAGCTAGACAGGTGAGGAGAGACTCCTTACGACGTGGCTGCACCTAAAAAGGAGGACACACCTAGTGTCACTGCACAGAGACTTCAACAACCCACAGACTGTTAACTTTCTCTGATGTACACAACTATAAAGTAGTGATAGTCCATTAAATGCCAGATATTGGCCCGATTAATCGATATCCGCGTTAAACAGTTTCATCTAAAAGACAGCTGATCTAATATAAAACCATTACTGGTAAGCGTTAAATATATTGTTGTACTGTAGAGAATAATGCAGCTGAATGGCGTCACGTCAGACAAACTTTACCCTACTCACCTCACTTAAACACCAGTCAAGCTCTGAAATCTAAAGCAGAACCCAATGATTTTTTTCTCCTTCATTCATTAATAAAACTTCAATCTAAAACAACACGTTACTGGCTAAAATAACCATGTCTATTAATGATAATAATAATCATCATCATCATCATCATAGAGCACTTATCAAAACAAAGTTACAAAGTGCTTTACAAGACCCCTATGGATTTAAAACATTACAGGACAGAGGCCACACAACCAAGTCATAAAATCAAGCTATTTAAATGATACACAGTTAAAATGAAAAGAGCATCAAACAACAGTCATGACAGTAAATCAGACAGCCATCAGTCGCCCTGCTCTCTAAATATCGGCCACTGAAAAAACCCCCGCATCGGTCGATCGCTACTGTTAAGTGCAGGTGAGGCTTTATCCAGCCTGAACCATGACATTTTATCTTATCTATGGCAGCGATCTGACAAAACCATAAACACGCCCTCAATGTTACATTAATGACCCATTTAACTCAAGAATCAGGTGAGAGGTAAGTGAGGAAGAAAAGGACATTTGAAGTCTCTCCCTTAAGGTGACTGAAGACACAGATAAATAAATTATTTCTACTTAAGTGTGAACACTTAATCAGACTTGTCGGGCTGCGAAGGTTTGCCCAGGATTAGGTAGCCCTCACTCCTAAATCCCTCATCTAAAAGTGAAACATGAAGTAGTTCCTTCAAAGCATAGCATGCCGTAAACTCCACATCTGTGTAGCTTGTCCAAGTGTATAGTGCAGCTAAATCTTCATTCTGTCTTATCGGTCACATATTAACCAACATTGCAGTCTGAATAGTTTTCAAACTGTCTTTTTGAGCTCCTAATCGTGACACAAGTAACTCTTGACACGTCATCTTCTGCAGTAAAGAAAGTTAGTAGAGAAAGTCTATCTTTCTCTCATTCAGTGGGAAACACCGCGCATAAAGGACAAGCACTCACACATTTTCATCCTACATTTTTCTCTTTAATAAATAGTCAGTCCACTACAAACGCACCTATTTGTCTGTTAAATAACCCACAGACCAGGTGAAACCAGTTAAACTGCAGTTTATTACAACTAGGGCTGGGCGATATGGCCAAAAATGTTATCACAATAAAAACATTTCATATCATTCGATAGCGATAGGTATCACGATATATGTAATCATTATTTCATTCAAGTTTAAAGGCAGATTTTTGCTCCTGGGTGAAAATTGAAGAAACCAGGGCCGGTATTTATCAAGCTTCTCAAAGTGCCATTTTAGTCTTAAGTGCTGAGAATTCATGAAATTTACTCCTACGTTTAAATTTAAGAATAAAAGCAAGTTAACAAAGTCACTCTTACTCTCCCAGTTATTTAAGACGGCTTGAGAGGTCTCTCAAGTGGTTAGGAGCTGCCAGTAGGGCTTGTGATGGCACTGTGGAGACATGCGGAAAGGAGAGGAAGAATTCTGACGACGTGCAGTTAATAACACGGGGTCGGACAGCGCTGGCATAATCTTTATCAGCGAGTTGGTGAGGGACGTCATCTCACCACTGACTTTACACAGTAATGCGTTTTCAGTTAATTTGAAGGTGGAGATGACGCTTCGTTTATTTGCCAGAGGACAAATGCAGCAATGCTGATGATTTTGGCCCGTCACAACCATCAATAGGCCGAATAGCCATGGAAACAATTTTAGTACTTACAGCTGTCACGCGTTTCATCGACTTCCCAACAACCCCCCCCTAATCCGACAGAAGAAAACAGTTCATGCAAAAAGCCGGCAATACAGGAGTAGTAGGCGTATTTGATGGTGATCATATAAAGCTAAACTTTTTTTATCTTTCATTTATTAATGTGTAGGCCTATATCATAATGTATTATCTTGAAACTTCTGTATTGTTGAATGTGTGTTGAATATAAACTCCTCTTAGGAATTTCACCATTCAATGAGAATTTATCTGAGAATATTCTTAAATAAGGAAATCTATTTAGTGATTGGTCCTTGGCTACATCGTCATCCAAAATCCTGTTTGCGGCACAGCAAAGTTTCGTAAATCAGCTCTCAGACTGACACTTAAGATTTAGTCCTACACTTCACTCAAATTAGGACTATGATGCTTGATAACTAACTTTTAAGCACAGCTTTGAGCCAAGAATTATGTTACTCTTAAGTCAGTTCTTAGCCGTGTTCTTATGAGTAATTCTGAGAAGCTTGATAAATACGGACCCAGATGGTTAATTATGTGGTTAATCTTATCTGAGGTAGAACATTCAAAACGATTATCTTTTTCAACAAATGATTATTTTAATAGAAAAAATTCTTTGTGATTCACATGAATCCAAGGAAATATTTATTGAGGATACATTGAACATTTATTATATTGTTATTGAAGAAAATTATATTGCGATGATTATCATTATCATTATCATCATTATTGTTTTATTGCCCAGCCCTAATTACAACCGTGGTGTTATTTTTGTTGCTCCGGCCATCGATTCTATCTATCACAAGAAGATTTTACCGGCCAAAGCAATTAATCCAAATTAATCCAAACTGAACACTGTAAACATCCATCAGAATGGCTTTCTGGTTCAATCTACTATACTTAACTGTAGCTGCGCGCACACATTTTTAATTACAGATTATTAGCAACATTTAAAGGTTCACTTACTTTCAGATTTACCTCCATTTAAAGCGATGTACTGGCTAAACTCGACCATCAATTGTCTGAACTAAATTTTTAGTGAGCTGCGAAAATGAAACCCAAATTATATTAAATCATAGTTTTTATGTACGATAGTCAACGGTGAGAGACAACTAATTTTGCAAGTCAAGACTCTCAGAGTTTGCATGAAACTGTTGAAGTTTAAGACTGAAAATACGTAATTAGAAGGACCACAAAACCAAAAGTGGTGTATGTGAAGTGAACCGGTTCTCTCAATGACTGAAGCTAACGATGCTGAAGTATAGCTACCATGTGTAGATGATGTGATGAATGGACCAAAAGTCGTTGGATTAAACACATCAGCTGAGAAACATTTGTGCGTGGAACATACCTAAGTTACCTAGCTATGAAAGTTAGCTAGTAGGGGTGTGACGAGATTTCGTGCCACGAGATTAATCCTGACGAGATTTCCCATCAGGTTATAAGAGCAGTCTTGCAAGATTCACTCAACTGGCCTGAAGGGGATCCTACTAGCGGGGCAATAATGTAATGCACATCAGAGTATAGGGCAGGTAGACTTAAAAATGATTGTGAATTCTTATTAAACAATGACGTTAGTCTCGTAATATTACAACTTTGTTTCAGAGGACACAGATATGTAGGAGAGATTCTGAATGTGCAGAAAGTTTTGAACATGAACAGAAAACCTACCGAGACACAGGAGCTATTAATGTCTTATATCGCAGGGAAGACGAAATCAATTGACCGTTTAACGCTCAAAATGTTCATGTAATTCAGCACTGAAGATTTAAAAATACTGATGAAATCTAGTCTTGTCTCGATCTCATGAACCCAATATCGTGTCTCGTCTCGTGAGCTCAGTGTCTCGTCACACCCCTATTAGCTAGACTTACAGTGTCAACAAAACTAAATGTGACTTTACTGTCTTACAACAAATTGCGACTTTCTTGACTTTCTTTCAAACTTATTTTTCAAATTGAGAAAAACAGCATATGTGTAATAAGATCCCATAGGGAGGACGTGGAGGGGATGGACGTAGGCTCTCTATACCTCAATGTTTAGACCTCAAATATTTTTCAAACACAAATATATTTGGCCCAATACATTATTTTTTCAGGGTCTTTAAGTGCATTCTTTCAGTATGTGAACCCAGTCCACTGTGCAAACCTGAGGCCAAGAACACCGCGGGTTGACACAGATACGGTGTTTCTCTCATCACTTACCTTGTATGCCAACACCTTCTCCCTGAACGGTCGACAGAAATACAGAGCCTGCAGCACCGAGTTACAGTAGCAGGTGTTGCCAAACTAGAAAAAACAAACAGAGGCATAATGACAGACATGAAGAGAGAGAAAGATACAGGACTGAGGGGAGCTCCTGAGATATGTTTTAGCCACACTGTTAGACATTTTGTGTGTTCTTGACTTGACACTTACGTTGACCAACCCAAAGTAGTGTTCATTAACGGGAAACTGTTCCGGTCCAATCTCCTTTTCCAAGGCAGAGGCATTGGCGCCCTGCAGGAGGAGGAGAAGAAGAAGGAGAAAAAGAGAAGAATTTCTCTAGTCAGTCAACTTATCCTCTGGGGTTTAAAACAAAAAGAAACAGAAAAATAAAATAAATATTTCCTTTATAATAAAAGATGTTCATTATCATAACTTTCCAAACACCGGTAAAGTGATACATCAGAAACCCTCCTTTGTCCTTTTGTTACCTCCTCATTGTTTTCTGTTTTCCTGCTCTAGTTTTTCTCTCCTCTGCTGGAGTGTCAACCATCTGTTTGTTGCAGCTCTGCTTCCTGCTTCAGTTCCTCTATTCCTACATTACGATTTTCTCTGCATTAGTTCAGTCATAAGACAACACTTGCAACATTAATTCCATGCGTGCAACTGCAGAAATATTACAAGAACTGGACTGTCTCACCACATTATCTGTGCTTTAAACTTCCTTCTCCTTATACTTCAAGGTTTATCGCTTGACATGATTATTTTAGAGTGTAATTGCGTAATGTTATGTTAAAAGGCAAAAACTATATCCATCAGTTTACTGAGATCAGGCCATGATTGTGTTAGGTGTTATTGTAAAGGACTTCAATTATGCCAGATATATCATGCATGGTGTTTGTGCTAAATGTGGTTCAAATAACAACAATATATCTAATTGTAACCAGACTGAGAAAGCTGAGAAATTTAACACAGGTGAAACAAGTCTGTCAGTAAAAATGTTTTTACTTCTAAGTATCATCAGGTCAGGTCTAAGTATCATCAGAGCTTCTAGAAATCAAATCTTATTTTAAGGCAGGAGAGAGAGAGAGAGAGAAACAAAGAGAGGAGGGGGAAGATGATGATGATAATAATTATGCAGCTTTTCCTTCAGGGCTGAATAACTACACAAGTGGAGCCACACCGTTGTTACTCATCATCACACTGCAAGTGCATAAAGTCAACAAAAGGCGAGCAAATGAAGGCCTGGCTGAGGTTATTTATCAAACAACACAACATCCAAACAGCGCAGGCTTGTAAATAAAACCAGCGCACATGAAAACAAGCTTTCTGATGTTGTAGAGGCAAACAGAGAGGGAGACAAATATCTGTCTGGAAAAGGGGAGAAGGTTTTGTTCAGTGTGTGCTTTTCAACAATGGTTTGATTAAAGTGAACTCAACTCTGATGGCTACGCAGGGCAAATTGAAAAACTTTTTAGACACCAGTGAAAAGTAGATTCCAGACAGACAGCAGGGTCAAAGGACAGGTGATCTTCTTTATTAATCTTCACTATCAGACTAGAGCAGCTGTTCTCAACCTTTTTGTCAAAGCTAACCCCGGCCCTGTCAACTGAACTAAAATATCCCTCGATTCCTACCTATCATATACCAAATGATTAACACTAGTGATCATATAAAAGTGGGTATTGTTACAATACTTTTTACTTTAAATTTAGAAGATTGGTTTGGTCAGCAATCATACTACTACCACTTTGAGTGAAGCTCAATGCTGAATTATTAGCTTATTATTTCAACCATTTAGCTAATTATTTGAGCTGTTTAGTCCTTACTTCTCACTAAAAATTTTAACCATTTAGACCTTATGTTTAGCTGATTATTACAGCCATTTAGCAAATTATTTGATCTGTTTAGTCATTACTTTTAGCTAATTCTTTTAATTATTTAGCCCTTAGGTTTAGCTCATTATTGCAGCCATTTGGCTAATAATTTGATCTGTTTAGTCATTACATTAGTTTAACTATTTCAACTGTCTCCAATAGCTAATAATTTGACATTTTAGCACTTAATTTTAGCTAATTATTTGAACTGTTTCGTCCTTACTTCTAATTTTTATTATTTAGTCATTAATTTTATCTAATTATTTGAGCCGTTTGGTCGTTACTTCTAGCTAATAATTTTAATTATTCAGTCATTACTTCTAGTTTTCACTCACTCTTACATAATTGCAACAGGTAAGTTTGTTTGTTTCCCTGGTTAAGAATGACTGGTTTATAGGAAGAAGAGGACTTTATTATCATTAAAAGAAACCAAAGTTCTCAAGGTTTAAATGATGGTAATACACGTGAATATAGCAGAAAAAGAAGAAGTGGAAAATCTTTCTTGCTTATCAGAGAATAGCAGACTATCACAGCGCACGCCGGTTGCATCAGCTGGGGGAGTTGATTTGCTTTACGAGTCCGCGTTATCAGAGTTACAGACTATGATTCTGACCAGTCATTCACAATCAGCTTTCAGTACTTGACCACTTTTGATAATCTGATACAGACGCATTTCAGGTGGTACAAAAAAAAGAGTATTGAAGTTCAATACCCGGCCCTAATCAAAGTATTAAATAATGTGTTATTTCCAACATCCCCAAATTTGGAAGCTAAAGTGTGACATAAAAGAGGTCATAGAGTTGGAAAATGCAGGCCGGTGAGACTAGATATCTCCTGGTATTCTGGCTTCTGTAATATTGTGAGATGCTAGTACAGCTGATGATGTCTTCCATTTGTCTTTAATGCAGAGTTACAGTTAAGTGATATGACGATGCAATAAATTAATCAAACCAGTCTGGTCATCATGTTCACATCTCTACTGACTCTTTACTACATTTTTATTCTCTGAAAACATAAACAGACATCCCCAAAATGATGCTACATTATCGACACTGAGGTGCAACTGCCCAGCTCTGTGTAATGCAGCCCTGCTAGTGACTTTCACGGTTTCACCAGCCAAATTGATTTTCTGAAAAAACAAATACCTTCCGGGCAGCAACTGGTCAGCTGCCAAAGTACAAACAGACTAAACAAACCTGCCAGACACAGCCACTATTTAGCCTTGTTAGTATTTTGTCTAGTAAGTGCTGGTAGATTTTCCACAATGGTTCAATGGGTCCAATGACCTGGTGTGTGTTCTGTAAAACCCTCATTTACACGCCACAAAGGCTCAGTAAGAGCTTATACTTCTTTCAGCACGCGCACACACACACACACACACACACAGAATCACATACTGTAAAAGCACCAGCCAACAAATTAAAATGACTGTAGCACACTTCTCCGTGGCATCTGCCTAACCGTCTGTCAGCTGTGAAAGGTGCAGCGGGTAGAAATGGGATAGGTTACAGTCGGAAGATAATCTTCTGGCTTTAAGCTCCCCTGCTTGCCTCTGTGACTTAGCTACACTGCAAAATAATCAAAGACAGGGCTGTCGCATTAAATGCCACAGCAGCAAACGAAGCTGAATCACTGTCTGACCTTTTTTAACCTTGACCTCTCTGTATAAACTAACAGATTGCTGTACTTCCAACTGGATGCATGTACCAGCTGATGTGTCTTTGAGCAAGGCATTCATAGCAGACCCTGAGCTCCCTGGATTTCTGTACAGGGATCAATAAAGTATCATATTATCAAAGCCTCCTAAACAGACATTTAGAAGCAGAAGACTTAATTCCTTAAAAGTATGAAATGTGTGGAGCTGAGTACCCAGCAATGGGCTTTCACGGTTAACTGGGAACCAAAGGCAATACACTATAAAGGAGATAATCTTGTAAATTGCTAAGAGGAAAAAAACAAACACAAGCACCACACTCTTAGCTTTGAATGGACTGTCTTTTTTTTTTACCCCTTACAAACGCTCACCCTTCATAAGGGCTTCTCCGAGGTAAAAACAAAATAAAAAGCGTGTTGCTAACTTTGACAAACAAAAGCTGAACATGAGCGAAGTCTTCGCACATAGAGGAAACATTTGGGGTGTATCCCATGACAGGAAATGCTGAAATTGTCCATCAGTTACAGATATTGAGAGCAATATCAGCCGGGTGGGGAGTTTTCATTCGCTGACCGTACATATGTACAGCTATTCACTCGTATTTTATGTGCAACAGCTATTAAAATTAGGTGAAATATTATTATTTGTGATTTAGAGGACCAGTGAGCAAACAACAACTTTGTCCCATCAATCAGCCACAGAGAGCTAGCAGGCTAAGCTAGCTGGTTTTCCGTTGGACAACACTGCCCTTCTCGCGTAAACAAACTACAATCAAACCAAAGCTGGCTAACAATAAACTGCCAGACAAGCTTGATTTGTGCAGAGTATCACCCTGTTTGTAGCTGGAGGGCGCTACTATGAACAGGCTAAGCTGTATAACTTTCTGGAAAGCCTGTGTGTGTTTTTATCATGTTGCCCTGTGAGGTTAGCAAACAGGCTAGCAGAGCAGTTAGCCTCAGCGTCCTGGCTACACTAGCCCAGACACCGGACAGAGGCGCGGCACACAAATAAATCCCAGCGACAAAGCCGAATCTCAGCTCAATCTTACCATCGTACAAATCGAGGCGATCTTTCGGACTGTCATCAGTATTTCCATCCGTAAGCCGCCATGTTGGACCGAACCCCGATGTTGAAATGATCAGAGCCGATGCGGCTGCAGAGTTCCGGGAGAGCCTCCTGCCCCTAGTCTGGCACAACCGTTAAGCTACACGGGCTAGCATCATTATAGCAAGCACGGCTTCCGCTCGTGTATTTCAAAATAATACTCAAACGGAAATACAGAACTAATATATGTTTACATTATCGAAAAACATGCTTTAAAACTAAATGTACTTACCAGAAAAATGTACCGCCGACTACTAATAAGCTTTTTAAACGTCCCTGGTTAAATGTACTCACAGCAGTGGATACCAGGCACTCTTGCCAGATTGGCAGGTTGTCATGGTAGCGACTTGTCAATCACAAGGTAGTCCCGCCCTTTTCCCTCTAAATGGGACCACAATTTACTAAATGAACATGTTGTATGGAAGAAGACTTGAAACTATCGACTGAGACCATGAAATCATTAGGAAAGTGTTTACTGGGGGAATTAATAAGCTGAGAAGTAGCCTCATTTTATCATTGACTTCTATAAAATCACACTTGTCAAAGGGATTCTGACTCTTCTTGCAACCAGTGGAGTCGCCCCTGCTGGCCGTCTGAGAGAATGCAGGTTGAAGGCACTTCACTTTTCAGAGCGTGAGGTTCCGCTTAACTCCAACCCCAAAATGAAATTTCACACAAACTAAATTGTGCAACACATTTGCAAGCTAACAGTAGCAGAGCTAATACATTTAATATTTGCTGCTAGCTAGCCCTATAGTTCAAGCCTCCTGCGTGAGAATTTTGGGACTTGGGGACTTGAATAGCCTAACACGTTGTGTTATATCTTATAAATTAATAGTATTGTACATTATTTTGCATTTGACACACTCAAGATTGAATATTTTTTCCAATGCTAATTAGTTTAAAGGGCCAAACTTTGGTGAGCCAACACATTCAGTCCTCTCAATGTCTCTTTTCTCCTTCTTTACTTTATTACAATCAGAAAGAGCTTTATTGCTAAGTAGAATTTTACATATAGCCTACAAGGAATTTGCTGTAATGATTAGGTGCTAGACATAGACAAACATACAGCTGACACAAATAAATATAAAAATAAATGTGAAACAATCAGATGCAAGTTATAAAAGAATATAATTATTTGTAAAGGGAAAAAAAGTGGCACTTATTTATGTGCATTACTCCGGATTTGTGTTGCGCAAATATATTACAGGGGGAGATGATTTGTATTAACATATACATATAAGCAATCTTATATCTTATAAGCAATTTTTTTTAACTAAAAAACAACTTTTTTCATTATTAATTTAACTTAAATTTGAATGTTGTGCATAACCTTTCTCAACTAATGTATCAACTTGTGAATTTAATTACACTGTAAAATATTTCTTATATTATTTTATGATTCTAGCCTACATTATTACAGGCTATTATTTATTGTGAAGCTCAAGAAAAAAGCTAGTGAGTTGATCGCATACTTTTTTATTTATTAATTTATTCATGAAAAATGTGTTTGTTGTATCTTATTTTGAAGATAAAACACGCAGCTTCCAGTGTGACTCGCTGTTTTCTGCCAGCTGTCAGACTTTAACATATGTAACCAGCTTCCTCCCGTCCAGCAGTGAGCGAGTGTCGCCGAAGGTTCGTTCGATTCGTGATACGGGGTTAGAATAACGGGCGGAGCAGCTGGTGGTATGGGACCTCCTCTGCGTGTCATTTCCACTCTCATACAATAACACAACGAGTGATCCATAAAATGGGGTGAGTCTGTGTGTGCTGGTTTCGATAAATAGCGCTTTTCCTGTTCTTTGAGAGGAAAAAATCTCAGAGAATAAAAACAAGCATGACTAGATGAGTTTCAATGAGCTACAAGAGTAGAGTTTTCACATAATTAGCCAATTAGCCATAGTTGATGTTTTTTATCTGCATTAGGCCTATATGTGGGGTTTTCTTCTTCTTTCTCTCACTATTCCATTATTACCCAAACTTTGTCTACTTGGGGATGTGAGATAATCTCTCATATTTAACCACTTGTGGAAGGTAGCCTTTTTTAGGCCCTGCTGTACTTAAATACATTTGTGAGGTAGCCTACTTGTAGGCTTACTCTACTTAGTTACTTTGCAGATTCAGATAATGAATACAAAATCTAATCAACAAATAAATGATTATGTATATAGCTTAAGCTATACGGTATATAAAATTTGCCCTACCTATACTAGCTGCAGCACACACATTATGTTTACACATTAATGCATTAGTAACTATAATCCATTCATAGAATATTAATCTTAAATGAGATATTCTGCACAATGCATCCTTTTACTTTTAGAACTTAGATTTAGATGCTAATACTTTTGTATTTTAGTAAAAAATGTAATAGAGTACTTCTGCTTGTAGAGTATTTTACACTGTGTCATTGCTTTATTTACTGAAGTAAAAGTATACTTCACTGTCTACCACTGTCTTTTATGACAGTGGACATTATCACAGACAATTATTCCTACAATCTTATTTCTTTTCTCTCTACTGTGTCAAACTATAAATTAAATTGAATTATAACAAAAGATACAAAATTTCCAGCAAAACTTATGATTGTGCTCTGAGCTTAATGAACAGTCGATATTTTGTGCACTACAGTCTACAGCAGATCTATTAATACAAACCTTCATTTCCTTGTTTATTGGCCCCGGGAAACTTAATGATATCTGGGTCCAGGCTGGAAAGAGGAGACCAATTTAGACTGGTCTCATGGGAATAAAGAGGGGATGGTTCAAAGTCTCCCTCCTTCCCTTCCTCCCTCTCCCCTCTCTCTCTCTGCTCTCTGTCTGCAGTCGGACGCATTTGAACTCGGTGCGAACGGGAAAACTTCTTTTGTAGGCCTATTTATTTATGCATCTTATATTTAAAACTGTTTGGTGATAATAATGTTTTAGTGTGTGAAATAATGACGTCTCACTGATGAAAGCTCCACGAAGGGGTTAAAACTTTCTCTAAGCAGACAGTGGAGGAAATTTTTGAACTAGAGCTGGGATACTTGGAAAATATTTGGGAATTTTGGACCATTTAACACAAAGGACTACCTGCTTTTTTTCTACAGAAATTATAAACTAGGCTATAAGATTAAACTCCAGGATACCTCAGGCTCTCCTTGCCGTCGCTGCAGGAACATTATGGGAATGCTGGAGTGATTTTCCTCGGGGCGGAGGGGTTTGCTGGACAGTTGTATTTCAGAGCAGAGCTGATCTGAGGGCAGAGGGGATCTAAATGCGGCTGACTGGCTTCCCTGCACCGGGAACCATGAACAGTAGCAGCGGGTCTGGCAACTTTCTGCTGGTCCCTATACCGGAGTATCCCCTGCTGGACTGTGTGCCCAACAAGACGGTGAAGATTGTGGTGCTGGGGGCGAGCAACGTCGGGAAAACCGGTATGGATGGATGTAGTATTTTAGGAAATGCAAAATTCAACTGGATAAGGAAAACTTTTTAAACACAAACTGAAACTGAAATTCAGCAGTTGCCTTGTAGGGTGGCTGGGAGTTTATGCATTTCAACTGTGAGAATAACAGCTGATTCAATAACTCAACGTGTAACTTGTTAATGCCAGGAATTTCTTTGTGATATATTTGTCTAATTAACAGAGGTAGGATTATCGTCGTGTATCTGAAGGAAAGTTGTGATGTTTGAAATGACTAAACAATCCTGAAAGACAGGGGGCGACATTTTGCATTTTCAAAAATTGTACCTTTTCATTTTTTAATTATTTCCTTGTTTATATTAAGCTTGTAGGCTAATTATTATATCTAGTGGTGGAAGAAGTATTCAGATCTTTTACTTAAGTAAAGATTGCAATGCCATACTGTAAAAGTTCTCCATTACCACTAAAAGTCCTGGAGTCATAATTTATTTGAATGAAAGTACAAAAATGCAATCAGCAAAATATAAAAATGTAAAATATCAAATGTACTTTTATGCAGAATGACCCCTTTCAGAGTGTTACAATAATATGTTTTATACTTTGGATTATTATAATTGATGCACTGATGTGTAGTGTAACTGTTAGATAATGATGTAGTGGAGATGTAGTTGCGTAAAAAGTATATTTTCCCCTGAAATGTAATGCAGTAAAAGTATATAATAGTCATAATACAGTAAAATACTAAGTTACACTTTGTTACTATTTTTTTTACTAAATATAAGCAACAGAAAGGTTTGTTTTTATTTTTACAATATATTAATTACTGAACGAGTAGAGCAACAGAGAATACATCTTTTAGAAGTGGCTAATTTGTCTGATTGGTAAAACATTTTGTAAAGCCCCAGGGATTTATTTGCCCTATTTGTTTCTAGCAAATGAGGGCACATTGTCATGTATACAACATCACCATAGTCCAACTAGAAATAAATCTTTTGTCCACTTAAAAGTAAAAATAGAAGTAGTTGGAAGTAATTGAGCTACTCAGCCTGTAAAAATATCTTCTGTGTCTCTGGAGGGAGCTTTTTAGAGTCTGAGAAAACAACCGTGATGATAACACAGTGATGTAATCAAGTTACATTATGGTAAATTAAGAATCCAGGGTTTTTGGAGCTTGACCCATGCTAGTCTGTAAAAGTCAGGATATCTCGGCCTTTGCTGCTCTGACTTAGACCATTATTTGTTTAAACTGAGTCACACAACTTTATGAAAGTGCAGCACTGAAACACTGGAGTGACCCTTTAATGAGTGAAATCTGTGAGTTATCCTTTAATACATCATTTGGGGGGGGGGGGACTTCTACTTTGATGAAGCTAAAGGGGATCCTAAATGGTAAATTAAATGAAGCTGACCTCACAAAAGAGTTTGGAAAATCTTGCCCAGAATCCCCAAAAAACAAGGGATGGATGAGACGATCATTAACCAGTATAAGATGACGCATGATTGCAACATCAGATTCTGCGTATTGGTGAATCATTCTCTTAGGTCAAACTTTGGGCCTGCTTGTTTAGCTCATCCCTGCTGCTATAAGTGTTCAAAATCGAAACTTGTCACAGAAAAGGGAAATTCCTGCCGCACTCATTGAAAGCAAACATTTAGGTGTTATATAGGTCAGTAGGTTGCAGCAGGCTAGTGGGGTTTTCTGATACACCTTTTTATTTCAAGTTCAGTAAGATTAAGAAGAAACAACAAACAGCAGATTTGGTCACAGATAATATACATAATGCACACTATAGAGGGTTTTTTTCTGCATCCCTGATTAAGAGTTTTCTTGTTTCTTTTCAGCCTTGATTGTCAGGTTTCTGACCAAGAGGTTCATTGGGGACTATGAAGCAAACACTGGTGAGTTTCCAGCCATCTGTTTGTAATAAGAGAGGCAACATTTATCAAATAAACGCACATACTGACTGATTTCCCTCTGCAAAAGTCCTCTGCTCTAACACCCCCCACCCCCACCCCACCCTACGACTATTGATCCATTCATTCATCCATCCACCTGTCTCTTTCGTTCTCCACAGGAGCACTCTACTCCAGAAAGGTCACACTGGATGGGGAGGAAGTGTCACTTCAGATCCAGGATACTCCCTGTGTCGCTCTCCAGGTAACTTATGGAGGCAGAGAGACAGCAGCCATGTTTCCATCCCAGAGATTCCATGTGCATTATGAATAGAACATCTGGATGGAAACAGCAAAATGTAAACACCCTCTTGCTTGGGAGTTTTCAGATCCACTTTATAAAGATGTTATGTGCTTAAATGGTGATAGGAACACATTTGTCATCACTTTACTCATCAGCTGTTTCCATGGTTGTCAGTCATATTCTTATAACACAGCATTCAGACAGCTGACATGAAAGCCTACTTTTAAAAACCATTCCTGAAGACCTGTATATGTTTCATAAAAGATGTAAAACAACTACTTATTTTCTGGCCTTTCCCTCTTAAGACAGTCAGCGTCCAACTCAAAGCAGAAAATGTAGGATGCACCAAGGTGACAAGCTTTTCTGGCAGTATTTAAATTCTCACCAGATTTTGGCAACATGTTTGGTGCTTGAGCGCTCACTACTGCATTGCTTGTGCGCACTGAAAATAGTCATGTTTTGGATACAGTTATGAGTTGATGGTACAAATATGTTTCTTGAATTAACTGTGTTAACTTATTTTTATAGGGTGGTGCAGTGGTTAGCACTGTTGCCTCACAGCAAGAAGGTTGTGGGTTCCAAACCCACAAACCCGGTTGCCCCGGCGTTTCTGTGTGCAGTTTGCATGTTCGCTCTGCATCTGCGTGGGTTTCTCTCCGGGTGCTCCAGCTTCCTCCAACTGTCCAAAGACATGCATACTAGGTTGTTTGGTGACCCTAAATTGTCCTTAGAAAACAGTGGTTGTTTGTTTTTATATGGCCCTGCGATAGATTGGCGGCCTGTCCAGGGTGTTCCCCGCCTTTTGCCCGATGGCAGCTGGGATTTGCTCCAGAAAAAGTCAGGGTCTTTCTTCTCATTGCGTGATGATCTAGCCTATCTAAAAGCTGAACTCATCAAAACAATCGAAATTATGACATTAAAAGGAAAAAAACTGCCATTTTTATCTCAAAGCAATTTCAGGAATGTATTTGAAGTGAGAGGAAGTGCCCTTAGGACTATCTCATCGCTCATGATTAATATAATGAGTGCAACATGCCACACGGCTCACCCTGCTCGACACTGGCATTCTGTTTACAAAGCCAGGCCTCAGAGTTGCTCATTTGCTACAGAAGATAACGGAGGATGAGGAAGTTCCTCCTGCAGGACGGTGGATTGACGGCGACCAGCTTCCAGGGATTAGAGAGAAATAATTAGTGTGTTATGGAGGAGTCGTGGTGTGCAGAACAGAGAAGGTCGAGAAGTGTCTGAGCTTCTGGAAGGTTTTCAAAAGCTGCGCCGGGAGTGTCCATTATAATAGAGTTGTAGATGATAACGGTAAAATCCTAAAGAGCAGTAAGTGAGCACTTGGTCCAGAGAACAAGTTTTGCCTGGTGATTATGTGGATAAAATGGGCATAAGGAGTTGCCCAACCTGAAGACTGATTCCCCCCGAACCCACAACTGGGTGGTCTGGTGGGTCGAGAGTCATAGGTTCAAACTCTGATACAGCCATTAGTCTTGGCGACGTGCCTTTTCCGTATAATCACCACCTGCTCGCTCGATTTAAGCTGCACAGGATGATGCACTGACATGTCTGTGGATAGTTGTGGACATTTTGGGTGAACCCAAAAGTGTAAAACACATCAGCAGCCTTTTTAGCAGTTTAGGCACTGGGTTAAGTTAGGAAAAGGTTAAGGAAGAGGCTCCCTTCCTGATCCTGGGCTGAGGGAAACACGAGGTGGTTGCTGGCGGACTGGGAGCAGGGGAATGACCAGACAGAGAGTTTTCTTGCTTGCGGCTTGCTGAGGCTCGACGGAGGTTTTCTGAGGCAGAGAGAGAAAACAGGTTAGACCGATGCGAAAACAATTCTTTGAAAGGAAAAAACAGTTTTCAAGGTTGGCTGAGGCTGACACGACACGCGCGTGAATACTCAAGGATCCTGCGGGGACTGGAGGTTTGAGTCTCTTTCTTAAGCTGTGACTGATTACGGGACACAGGTTAGGTGCGCTGATGAGGACGAGACTCAGGTGTGAGCAGGGCCCGCAGCAGACACGCCCCCAGCTCCCAGACTGGAGAGAGAGAGAGCCAAGCAGAGGCAGACAAACAAAAACACAACAAGCTCACAACACGCACTCCTGACAAACATCCACAACACTCACACCAAGCTCACAGCTAAATTATATATTGATTATTCAAAAGAATTATCAACAGATTATTTGATGATCAAAATAACTGTTAGTAGCAGCCATAAACTTAAATTCTGTCTGTCCGTCCGTCTTTTTCAGGATGATGCTGAGGGGCTGTACTGCCAAGAGCAGATCAACAGGTCAGATTTATCTACTTAAAGATGAATTAAACTGACTATACTCAGGTTATATCCTGTAATAACTGTGTATTGATGGCACTTCCAGGTCAATCTACTGGGCAGACGGTTACGTGCTGGTGTTCTCCATCACAGACCTCAACAGCTACCGCACCATCCAGCCGCTGTACCAACATGTCAGACGCATACACCCCTCTGGAAATATACCCGTTATACTGGTCAGTGTGTGTCTCATCATCTGTGCAGAGTTCAAGATTTCCTGCCTGCAAATAATCCAATTTACACAAAATGTGAAAATGTTTTATGGAGGAGAGGTGGATTCATTTCACTGTTCAGTTTGTTCTGATTAAATGCTGGCATACCACGGGTTATATTTATTTTAAATTGATTCAACGTTAAGTAGTGCCAAAGTCTGGCTAGTCAAGTACAGACAATTACAATTACCCACTAACCCTAATCCCCATAATCTAATCTATCCTGTAATCTGTAATCTGCTGCAGGTAGGCAACAAGAGCGACCTGCTCAGAGCGCGACAAGTGCCGGCAGACGAAGGCGAGACGTTAGCAGCTTCACTAGGTGGGGCATTACCATCCTTCTCCTCTTTCTTTTTCTTCTTCTCTTGTTCTTTCACCAAGTCATTTTTGTCCTTTTGTTTTTCTTCCTCTTCTTTCTTCCACACATTATTTTCATAATTTTGGTTCTCTCCTTTCTCCATCTTTTTGCCATGCCTCTGGTTGATTTCTCCAAGGCCACAACCCCTTTTTAATCATATTTAAAATGCAGTATCACACACACACACAGGACTTGCCCCGCATGGTTAAAGTGTTGTTCAGTACAGAGTTACGTGAGATAATTTTGTATAAAACTTAAATGTTTATTTCTCCATAATTACACTACATTGCATTTTCATGATGTAAGCTGATTGCAGTTATTATTTATTATTGAGTTTAACACTTATAAAAGCACAGGTAATCTGCTTCCACAGGACTGTGTGGGTGTGGTGTGATTGACAGTGATCATCCTACTTTGACTATATTCTGATGCGACATTGCCCTTTTCCGGCTGAGCACCACTCACTGCAAACCACTGACAGAAACACAAATACTGAAATCTCTCATGTGAAATTGTGCAGACGGTTGTGTTCTATGTCAAGATCCCATTTCTCACAGTACAAAGCCGATTGAGCAAATATGTTTTCAGTGCCCTTAAATTTGGTGTTTTCTTTATGGAGCCTGCTGTGACCTGCTGTTTCTCACTACATACTTTCTTCATTCCCTCTTTCTCTTTTTGACCTCAGGGTCCCTGATACTTTCTCCTCCTTTTATGTTTCCACTGTTCTTTTTACATCACGTCCTAGCTTATTTTATTTTTCAAACATCCGTTATTTATCCTCACCTTCCCTTCGTTCAACTCCATGACATTCAAAAGCTTGATGATGTTTTGTTTTCGTGCAGAAACTTGATCAGAGACCTGCAAATGCAGCTACAGCAGACAGAATATCCCACAGTAGGCAATTTGTAAATGATTACTGGAGAAAATAAAAAGATCCTTAAACACACACACACATACACATCTCTGGCTCCTTCTTAAACAGTATCCTGCATGCTGCCTGATGAATGAGGAATGCTGAGTGAGTGTTATCTAAAAGATAAGAGCAGCCCTGATCTAAAAACTGCCTCTGCTCACAGGAGGGGTTTACTTTGAGGCCTCAGCCAGAGAGAACCACGAGGGAGTCCACTCCGCCTTCCTACATCTCTGTCAGGAGGTGGGACTTTTTGTTGTTGTTAATTTATTGGTTTGCTAATCTGAAAGTTAAGGATGGGGACAGTTTTCTGTTTTTGTCTATATGCAAACAGGATTTGTTTTTTCATCATGAAGGCATTTTATAGAAAGATATCTGGACATTAGTCACTTTGATTCCACCAGGCTTGAAGGGATTTCCTCTTCCTATGGGAACTCTGATAACAGGCTATTTCCCATTGATGCCCGGAGTCACCAAAAAAAAAAAACATACCACATGTTTGTCTTTTTAGAATGTATATTTGTTTTTCTGGTGGTGTAATAGGAGTTTTTGCCCAGAGGCTTATTACATTTGGGTTTGTTGAGAGTTTCCTTTTCTGGAGAGCAGATTCCAAACACACCTTAGTTCTGTTTAATGTCAGCGATATACTTTCATCCAAGTATGTTTTAACTGATGAGGTGCTTGAATGCTGCACTAATACGTTTTTAAAATAAAAATAGATCAGGTGACTACAGTGTAATGCAAATGGTATTGCTGTGCAGTTCCCCTCAGCTCTGCTGAGCGTTTTAGCATCTTTCAGCTCATTGTTTGGGTTTTCTGGCCCTCATCTCTCATTAATCATGTTGTAAACCGCTGCAGGCAGCTGTTTCCAGCACAGAAGATCTGATAAACACACTGTACACTAACTGCCCAGAATCAAACAGCAGACACAAAAACTTAGAGACCAACTGGTGAACATAGTGGCCCAGCCAAAGGGCCAGATATTTCCCTTATAGCGAGTGGTAGAGACCAAAGCATAGCTTTAAAAGAGAGAATAAAAATTGATTTATATTCATCTGGTGGCCAGAAACATGACTCTAAATTGATGAAAATGTTGCTGGGTGTGAAATCTGTTTGCTAACACCCTTTCCATAATGACTTTATAAGGGGATAATATCAATCAATGTTGTGTTAAAGAGGTGATCTTATGCTTTTCAGCTTTTTCCCTCTCCTTTATTGTTTTTTTTGTGTGTGCATGTAATAGGTATGCAAAGTGAAAAAGCCCAAAGTCCAATCCAAAGGGACTTCCCATCTCCCACAGAAAAATCTGCTCTGAACTGCCTGAAAACAGCTCGTTTGTAGTCCAGCACTAAATGCGCCTCATGTAACGCTCGCCAAGCGGGTAGTCCGACACGCCCTCAAAAACACCAGTCAATGGACATAAAGTTGTTACTGTGATGTAGAGACAGAGCTAAGTTAAAACTTTATGGATGAAAGATACTTTTGTTACAGATTAATAACTCACCACTCTTGCTCCAGTCTGTTGCCAAGCTGGTCGGCAACATGTAGCCTACAGCTGAAAGGAAGCAGTTTAAGGGCTTCTCACTGACCCGCCCTTCTCTGCTTCTGATTGGCTAGTAGTCCTTAACAAGGAACTGCGCTTGTGGAACTCCCAACAAAGATCATTTAGAGACAAGATGTATCACTCCATGGCTAAAACGAAGCCTTCAACACAGGGTGAAAAGAGGAGCTGCAGCAATGTGCAGTATGTTTAAAATTAAACCATGTAAACCTGTTCTGGTACAACAACTAAATAGGATTTTGAACCTGAAAATGAGCTTCATACCACCACTTTAACAGCATGTTCGGCTGCTCCCCAGTAACCAAAAGAATGCAGCTTTAAAATTTACTTTGTTCTTGTTCCTCAAGTACCTTGGATTAGTTAAACAAAAAATAAATGTTTACGATGCAGCATACATAGGTATATCTGTGGTAGTAAATCAAGAAGCAACGATATCAAATCCACAAAAATATAAAGTGTTATAGTAGCATGGTGTAGAATATTATAGTAAAATAGAAGCTTAATCCTGTTATTATTCTTACTAAAATGTAGGGCTGTCCCCAACTAAGGATTTACATAGTGGAATCAGAATTGTTAAGTCCTACCTGTAGTCGACTGAGTCGAATCATGTGTTTTTGTGCATGGCGACTCTGAGTGGGGGTTACACACGGTAGCTCCGCTTTAATCTTGAGAAACTGCAAAGCTGCAGTCTCTATTCATTCACTTTACGCTTTAATTTTCCAGCTAAACTGAGGCTTTTTGAAGACCCTTACACAATACCAATGAAGCCGGGGTTCTCTCTCTTCAGCAAGTGTTCCTCTTACGACACCACACACACACACGCACGCACACACACACACACACACACACACACACACACACTACAACTACACATGCGCACTGATGACCCAGTGTTAAGGTTACAATTTTGGATTTATTTACGCACTTTAAAAACATTTATTGAAAGTTTTATTCTTTTTACATGTTTATTTACCCGCGACCCTGTAGGCCTACGCAGGATAAGCGGTTGACGATGGATGGATGGATGGACATGTTTATTTACAGCATTAAACGCTGTATATTGTAATAGGCTGTATATTAACTTACTGGGAGAAAACTGGTAGTTCTATGTAAAATCAGTTGAGCACCCCCATATCGCCAAAATGCCATGATCCTTGTTTCACTGCAAAGCTTCGACCCGCGAGATTGACAGTCGAATCAGGCTCCGCCCAGCGAAGCATCGAATCTTCGACTATTGGAGGTCAGCCCTACTAAAATGTTTTGACAGGATTTGGTTTAAAATTTGACTTTTACTGATGCTATTAGACATGACTTGGACTTAAAGCTTGTCCCCCCAAGACGTAAAAGGTCTGGTTTTATTTCCATGACTCACTGTGTTCTCTGTGTTCCAGGTGATCCGGGCGTTGGGAGGAGGGAATGGAGAGAAAAGAAGAGGAGGCCTCCACCTGGCCAGGCCCAAATCTCCCAACATGCAGGAGCTGAAGAGGAGGTTCAGGCAGGTCCTCTCTTCCAAAGTCAAGTCGGCCACGACTCTCTGATTGCAGGATGAACGTGTGGCAAAGAAAAGAGCTTCCATGGAAATTAAAAGGTTCTAGTCCTTTGACAAATGGCAAGAGGCCTCCACATCAAATACTTCTGACGTTTAAGTTTGGGAATTCAAGCCATTATAGGTGTGAAGGAACGGCTGACACTTTCTGTAGTGATCGTCATCAGACAGAAGGATACAGACAAAAACTGACTGACAGCTAAGCTCTTCTCTGTGTTTTCGACTGAGCTCACAGTGTACATGACCTCTTCCCGAGGTTCAAGTACAACAAGGATGCTGCTCAAAGTGGACATGTCAAAGACTGCTAAACAAACAGCTTGTATTGTGTCAGAAGCTTGGCATGTTTACTGTGAAGGACAGTGAGAGTGACAAGGTCACTGTAAACCTTCCCACAGTTAATGTCTCAGTTTTCTTGAGGCTGAAAAATTTATAGTCTCAATACATCTCGACAAAAGCGAATTTAATACATCATTAAGGAATCACTGACAAGACAATTTAATGGAAAGTTGTTTCTAATGTCCTTTCATATAATACAGAGTCTCATTTTACCCCCTACTTGTTACAGTTTCCTGTTTTATGGTTTTAATAGAGGGTTTTTGTCGTCTTTGCCACTAAATGAAGCTCAGAAGCCAATTTATTTTCATTTAGTGTTAATCTATGTGAGAACATTGGCAGATTTCAACTTTGCCTTTACCAAATAAATGAAATGCGAGTCTCCATCCTCTCTGTTGCAGAGTCTGTTAAGAAAGTGGTCTGAACCAAAACAGGAAATGACCCCAAAACGCAAGGGTTCAAGGCTTTAGACCGAGACAAATGCTGACATTTGACATCCGTAAGGGAAGCCCCACATAGCAAAACAAAGCCAGGACAACCTCCTGTTATTTAAGGAAGACAATGACTGCCAATAATAAAATGCAATCAAATTTAAATTTAATTTTCTATTTGTGCAGAATGGATGACAAAATTAAAGTTTAGAATTTAAAATCCATAATTACTGACAAAAGAAGTAATTTTCAGTGTAGTCCAGAGCAAAACCTTGCCATAATGATTATAAAATTGAACGTAAAATTTACTTTCACTTTCAAACTGGCAGATAATATGCAGCCTAAACTTGAAGATATTCCTTGTTTTTAATGAAAGTCAAAGTTGTTGTAATATCAGAATTCACCCAGGCCTATTTTTTGTGATCTGTTATCTGTTAAGGTAAACCAGTCGTTTTCAAACTGTAATGCGCCTTCCCAGGGAGGACTGAAGGGAGGCACAAAGGGCGAGAGGAGAGGCAAATATACAGGGTGAGGTGAAATGGACAGAATTCATACTCCTTCTCCAGTCAAGTCTGGCATAATGTCTGACAGATCCACATTTAATGGATTAACACTACGAATAAATGTCCCAAGAAAGATCTTCCATTTACCTCCCGAACTTGCCTGAGAATCAAGCATTTTAACGTTTTCTTCAGTATCAAAATTATCCAGTCATCGTTGTTTGTACATCCATGGGCACACTGTAAACAGAACCTTCTAATAGCTAATTCGGCAAAATTTTAATGTTTACAAAATCTGAACAAATATAGGCAAAAAAAATCCAGTTGTCAAATTTTGTCTGGGGACTAACTGTTTACATTTAATTTATAATCAACATTTGCATAAATCAAGACATTTTTATTTTGACCTGAAATTAATTTTCAAACATGAAACAGAAAATGTTTTTGTTTAAATTTTGTCACACAACATGCGCACACAAAAAATAAACGTTGTTTATTCACATGTTTTAACTGGTACGAACATCTGAGTCCATTAGGGCTTTGCTTAAGTTGCACGAGAGTTACACGACATACTTTTGAATCCATGTGACTCTCATTTACAAACCAGTGATTGCCTGTATAAACTTTTCCACTATAGCTCAAAGAATCCAAACTCTAGGTGTGAAAGCACCTTTAATGACTCTCAGTCTGAAGAATATTTCATTTCTATTGTTTTTTAAGGAAGGTTTAGTGCTCTGTGTACTTAATGTTGCACCAATGCCACTGATTGTGTTCATGAGTCAAAATCCAAAACTGTTGATGAAACTATCTGTAAAACAATGTTGAAATGAATTTGTTTAAATGTCCAAATGGAAGTTGGGAAGTTTTTGGTGCGTGTGTCCTTTGCTGTTCTCATGACCTCTCCTCTCACTGACACACACACAAAATTCCCAGTAAAGACAAATTCCTCAGCATCTGGAATTTCTTTCTTGGTCAGTGACCTGCCACACTAACCCTTTTACACACACACACACACACACACACACACACACACACATCCTTAAAAAATTGTCTGATGAACCCAAATCATGACCTTTTGCCCTTTGACCTTTTAAAGCAGCATGGCTCCATCAGAGTCTCAGAGTCTGGAAAAGACTGAGATGAAGCCAGTCATCTCGCTCGCTGTGTATCTTGACAAAAATCCTGAGATGCCATTTGATAAATGCCAAAAGACAAAAATAAATGTGTGTGTGTCAGAGAGAGAGCAAGCGAGAGAAAGAGAGAGATTTTCCCCATAATTTTCAGCTACTTTAAGTCCAATTTCCTCTTGTGTTTTCTTGTGAGACCCAACTTTATTTCCCACACATACAGACACACACCATGTCGCTCTTAAAGACCTCCTTCCTGTGCACCACTGGAACGAGTGTTCCTGCATTCTCCAGTGAATAAATCCCTTGAAACCAGCAATCTGTTCTAACATGGCTCTTAAATGTGAGTTTATTTGATAGATGAAGAGTTAATGTGACATTTATTAGGCCAGATTTAGAAAATGGATAATCCACTAAGTGTTCCCTTTTTCGGCAAGCAGAAAGAGAGTCAAAGTGAACTCCTGGGTTCTGTTCATGCACACCAGAAAATAATCTTAAAAGGTGTGAAGGATCAGACTCTTGTCTTGTATCAGAGTTACTGAAGGCAGTAAAAAAACAAACAAACCTGAAGTGGTGTCAGCACTGCTGCTCTCTTTACAACTATTCAACTGTACTACATTTCCTTTTTTAAGGAAGTAAAAAAAATCACCAAATCAAGCTAGTGTGATAATTTCTGATCCCAGTGCAAAACTGTCAATCTGATCACATTTGCATGTGAAGTTAAAGTACTATAAACTTACTTAGTTTAAATTCTGTCATCCCAAATAATCACTTTAGCAAATATCAAAATAACAAAGACATTAGTTTTCATGATATTTTCAGCTAGATTGCTGTGTACATATACAACAACAAAGACAAATGTCACATCAGAACTCTGGATGAACTGGCATCATGGCTGTAATTCGAACACCATTACATAACACACTTGTTGTTCGTGACTCATGAAGTCAGTGAAGTCGGCCAAACTGCTGGAAGTTTCTAAGTTTCTTTGGTGGAACAACAAACATGTCCCAGTTGTGTTCATCTCTTTTTAATGTCCCTGGAAACAGTTTCTGTTGTCTTCTGTGCTACTTGCATTGTTCCTGTAGCCTATTTGGTTGTGTTTTCTCACTTTGCAGCATTTTTTCTAAATGCTTGGGATGGTCACATGCATAAAAGTAGCTTTTTAGGCTTTCGTAGAGATATCAAACCTTTTTAAAACCAGTTTAAAAACTAAAATAATAATAAAAAAATAATGCAAAGAGTAGCCTAATAATTGGCCATACTTGCAGTTTGATGGGCCCTGTCAATAGGCCTAATGGTGATCTAAACCGTGTGCTTAGTCAGACTCCAGGATTTCATGATATCACGATTGCAACTATTAACACAAATTCAAGAAATCCCAGTGAATTCAGTACAACTTGCCAATCACCGCAGCTTTTCCGGAAAAATTGACCTATCATCGCCGTTTCCCACAAGACCTGCAAACTCACTTCCTTGTTTACAAGACGTAGCAGACGCGATTCCAACGTCTCACATTTGTCGATAAAAAAAGAAAAGTATGGTAAAAAACAGGATCCAGATCTTTTTTCAAAGTGGGGGTAAACTGTTTTGCAAAACTTGCAGTATTGTGGTCGAGCATAAAAGAAAACTGACTATTGACAAACGCCACCGCAAAACACAGGGAATGGCAGAAACACATGGAGGACGTCAGACAAGACAAATCACTGTGACACAGGCTGTTGCATCCTGGTCAGTTGCAAGCGCAGAAACAATTAAGCCGTGCAGGGGTAGAGTTAGGTTTAGGCCCGCGAAATCCTGGAAGGACTGTATACTATAATTCTACTATAATTCTAAAAACTCTCATCTACCTTTGCAGTTTTCACTTAATCCCACAACTTTAATCGCAATTGTTTTAGAAAAGCTGCTGCAAAACCAGGCATTTTAGGCTGCAACAATTGAAAAAAGACCTGCAAAATCCCAGAGGGACCGGCATGTGTACAAGTAGACAATTAAAAACATGTTACTAACATGCTAAATATGTTGCAGACTAGGACGGATGAAATCACACGGTCAGCTTATCAGCAGTACAACACAAACGTGGGTTCATGTTCTGGTGACCAGTATGGGAAGGCACTTGATGAACAACAGCAGTGTGGGGGACATAAACCAGCTGTGTGTGTGTGTGTGTGTGAGTGTGTGTGTGTGTGTGTGTGTGTGTGTGTGTTAATGGCTCGTTCTGTTATCTGTAGGAGGCAACAGGAAGTTAAAGTCCCGTTTGGGATGAAGTCAAGACACCAAACCCAGAAAGAGGGAGAGAGACAAGAAAGGCTGTAAGAGGATCTGAGACTTTAGGAAGTAAAACTAAATATGAAATAAACAGAAATTAGGACAAAGAAGAAGAGAGAATGAATCATAATGTCATCTGTCTCCATATTAAAAGGGAGGCAGACAGTTGAGGGAGTAAAGGGAGAGGAAAGAGAGAAGACAGAGGGCGTTCAAGGCAGACAAAGCCAGACAGAAAAATGAGACTGAAAAACCATGAAACAGGAAGATTATCAGCTCTGTTTGTCCAGACATGAAATAAATGAACATGTCAGCTTCAGCATGACAAGATACTAAATATTTGGCTCCCCGACTCAATAATACTTATTAGTTATGAGTGACAGCGAAATGTCGCTGTGAAAGGCCAACGCCGCTTTTTGATGATAAAAATCAGGAACATTAATACTTGATGATTCTAATCTGCAAAGAAACGCATTTTTTTATAATAAGATTATTTTATAGGAAGTGGATTGAACAAATTACAAATTAGCCTCAGCGCTTAAGACCTGAGACCTGGTACCTGAAGTCAAGTCAGACTTCAATCTAACACTTTCTGGGAGGAGCTATTCCTTCTTTGGATAGTGTGTTGTTGTCCATAACTTCCAAAACTACACAAAAATAATTAATGTGACTGCTTTCTGATGGGCCGTCTCTACGGTTAAGGTTTGGTTAGTTATAGGCACAGTAACTAACTGTTGTCAAAACAATCTCACCTGAAAGGGTTTTGATTATATCACACAATCTATAACAGCAGATTTGCTTTAGAGTTTAAAACGGGTTTAAGGCACTATGAGTTACTTTTCATCCATGTAGAAGTAAAAACTGAAGTTCTTTCTTGACCTTCAAAACAACCCCCCTTTAAGGTCAGTTTAGTCATCAGTCATGTAATCCTTATCAGCAGATGGAGTTTACTTGGTTAAGGTTAGAAAAAGATCAGTTTGCGTCTTTGTGCGACCACAACCAAGTGCTGTCACCTCCTCCATTTAGGGTTTTGCAGAGCTATAATAACGCCATGCTACTTTACCACAAAAGGTTCTTTCTAGTCACTTTTATGACATTTAAAAAAAATGACTGATATTATTGGACTGTATACTTGAAAAACATCCCCTTGGGCAGCAGGGAAACTTGTTTCCACTTAGTTTCAATATTAATTGAAGCAATTAGGTGAAACTGATCTATTCTATGATATCTTTTAGCCGCTTCCTGTCTTGTACTTGTGTTTACTTTACTTTCTGGCTAAATGGCTGTAAGTATAGAGTTAATGCAAAAACAATATCTAAGGTCTACTGTCTCTGTTTTTGACTCCAAAGCTCCCAGTGGGCAACCCATTTAGCCTCCCATTTCCCCTCTCTCCCTGTCTCCCCCGTTTCTCACTCTTCATGTAACGTTTCTTGAGACTAATCTGGACATTCAAACCAAAGATTTACCAGACCAGCAGTGCCTTGCCCATGGACACGTCCTACAATAGTTTGGGGGATAGCATTGCTTGCTCGACTTCTCCACACAGATTTTCAAACAGGTTTTGACGTGAAAATTCTCACAACCCAGCCCTTTTCTATCTGTCTTCATAACTTTAACAACAGTTTCTTTTCAACCATGTCTCTGCCTTCGCTCGCTCCACTCCCCCTCCGCTTCCTCCTCCTTCTTCATCTTGGCTTGCATCATGTTTTTGAGATAAGCTAATGATTTTTAAGAAAATGATTTATCACCACAACTTCTGCTACTGGAATGCTTTCAAGATAAGGAACTCAGATTTTCTTTCTTGAATGCAAGGTTTCAAACTAAATTACCATTCTGCATAAAATATTCAGTAGTATATACAGTATAGTGGTCGGACATTTTCTGAAATACCCTTACTCGCTTAGATGACAGTTAGATGAGAAAACTGACACCACTCTCATATCTGTACATTAAATGTGCTAGAGCCAGTAAACGTTAGCTAGCTTAGCACAAACCCTGTATAAAGATTACTCTGTTGTTCAGTGGTGCCTTCTGAATTAACATGCCTGTTACATGTTTAGATCACAAAAATATCTGTATCCTTGAGTTCCACTCTTCTTGCAAACTTTTTTCTCAATGGATTTTTTTTTTTTTTTTTTTAAACACTGAAAGCAATGCTTAAAATTCTTGGGTTAAAAAAACACCTACAGATAATATGATTCCCAAAGCAGGAGGTGTTGTTTCTCTTCAACACAGTCAGATCAAAAAGATCTTTCTAACAACAGTTTAGTCTATGTTATGTGTCAGTACTTTGCCTCTGTGTTCTCCATAAGCGAAAATGCAGAATATGTTTAAACAGAGCTCAAAGAGAGGATGTGAGATTAGAGAAAAGTTATAGAGATCCTCTAGTTGCCATAACAAATAAACAGCAACCACAGCAACTCTGTGTGCACGTTACTGTGTGTGTTCTCACCATCCGCTCCGCTGCCACCTGGACACTATCAGATGGTGTGGTACAGCTTCGTAAGCCAAAGAAAGGCAACCATCACGAAATTGTAAATACAAAAATAATAAACTGAAACCATGTGTCTGTGTGTTTGAGAAAGAGTTTTTCGGCGAGTATGGGAGTTTACCGCTAACAAACTTGCCTTTTCCAGAGAGATCATTAATTAGAAACAACATCAACACACCTATTTTCTTTCTGTCTGGGCAGAGATGAGTCATGCTCCTTACAAACACATCCTGCGAGAAAGAGGAAATTCTTTGACAGAGGTTGAATCTAAAGTTCACAAAACTGACACAAAACCTTTGATTGTGTCCTCATGTTGTGACTTCTGACAATTTGAGGTGTTCTTATTAAACCTGCATAGAAATGTGTGTGTGTGTGGCTGTTTCTGGGTGGCAGGGTCATTCATTATCCTTTCCTTTTTAAATCTTGTTTTCATTCATGTCACTCTGCTTTTCTGCATTTCTGACTTTTCATCCTTCCTCTTTTGATGTGTGGTCAAATTACAGACCACATCAGATAAGGAACATTTGTAGACTGACTGAGGTGGGGCCAGCAAAAGGGAAGAAAGGCAGCGAATTAATATTTCAACACAAGTCAATGTGGAATTGACTGCTGTTAACTACACAGCATGTACTGTAAAAGAAGTAACAAAACAAAGTAATGAATTGTGAATTGTTGTACCAGATGTTTGTATGACTACAAGTTTACTTCACTAAATTAAAATGGGTTGCCTCACACAAACCACTTATTGCGTAGATGACCTGTTAGTAAATATTTATACCTAACTGCCAGGTTATGACTGAACCAACTTGCAAAAATAGCTTGCTAATATAAGCCTATGAACTGTTTAGAGTGAAAAGAACAAGAGTGGGATATGAATGACATTTGACCAATCATGTACCGACATGTTGTTTGAACCTGCATTAGCTGATTTTTGGTCACTCGGGAGAAGCGCAACATTGACATATTATCAACATACAAAGTTGATATTTACTTTTTCTCTCATCTGGTTTCAGGATCCACCCAGGAGGAGCTGGAAAGCATTTCTGCCTTCACAGAGAAGCAGAAGAACACCGATAGATGGGTTTGTAATGATTTTGAAAGCCAATGTTCTTAACAATAAAGGTGTTAGATGAGAAAACACTATTATGGGTAAGAAACTACATAATTCACAGTCATTATTCCCCTTAGAGCTGTGGATTTCAAATAAGGGCGCCAGAGGGAGCGTTACGTCACCTCAGAGCCTTGTATTCACCTGGGCTCGCCACTGATGGTATGTGAAAACCTGTATTGTCCTGTTTGAGGCCTCTTCGTGCCCCGCTCTGGCCCCACCACCTCTGCTCACAGCGGTGCCAGTGAGTCTTGAGAATGAGGGACCCTTGGTCAGTGACCGCTAAGTGGCCGTTTCATAAAGGTAAGTGCCATTCAGAAAAGAAAGAGCTCGTGATCGATTCAAAGCGTTCCTTATGGCAGAGACTGTCAACGCCTGGCTATAAGGAGACTGTTTGAATGTGTACAGTAACCTGTGGTTGAACTCTGCTGTAGACCTGAGTCAAAATGAACTCGGTGATAGACAGAAAAACCTCCTTGATGTTGCAAAGTCAACATGAAATAGTTGGAAAACCTTGTATGTACTTTGAGATGGCAATTTTATTCTACATATTTTAATGTTAATGTTGCTCCTAGTTAGGTGATGCAAAGATTTTATAGGTGTTCATGTAATAGTCATTTAATGCCCCAATAATGTTGATGGTCCAGGGCAATAAAGACCTTTTATGGCTTCCCATTGTCTTAATTGTCTGGTGGCCCCTATATTTGTTATTATTAGGAAAATATATTTTACATGATTGTGTTAGTAATGTCATTCATAATTTTATAAGTTTAATGCTTATTATGGCTTCCCTGTCTTGTCTTGTTTGTCAGTAACGCAGTATTGTCTCTATACCAATCTAATAAAAAAAGATATGTTAAAGCTCAGTGAGGCTTAACTGGTTAAAATTTTGGATAAGATTTTGTGAAATAAATAGATAAAATAGAATTTATCTTGTGACTCCATGAGGGGTCCCGACTGAGCCAGAGTACAAAGGCACTGACTTTGGTTACTTACTGACCAATGTGTTAGCAGATACTGTTCACCTCCGTTGTGTACGGTAATTGGATTCGGCGGGCTGTTAGGAGTAACATAGCTAGCCAGCCAGATAGCTGGCAGTATCAAAGTAAACAAGGGTCCTAGAACTGCAGTTCCGCTCCTAGGACTGCGGTTCTGAAACTGCAGCCTCCGGTACTGCAGCTACATACTACTCAAAATAATGGTAAAATGACCCAACTTCTCAGCTTATTAGGAGTTGGCTGTTCACTTTCTCTGGTGAGTACATTAAGTTTTAAGACTGTTGTTCACTAGACAAAATTATCAGCCCTGCTAAAATGACAGTTAACATGAATGACAGATGCACCTAGCTAAGCAAGCTAGCTAGCTCCACACAAGGCCGTTAGCTCCACCGTCTTGCCCAAATATGGTCATGTCTGGTGCCACTGGTTGCAAAAAATCAAAATGGCTGCGGCATAGCAGCCAAACTTGAGGCTTCAAAACGGCAGTCCACAAACCAGCCGGGGACGTCACTATGACTACGACCACTTCTTATATACAATCTATTGGTCTACAGCTTGACCTGTTCATGACACCAAAGCATCTGAGAATCTGTGTGTGGAAATATTTTGGCTTCTACAACGTTGATGTCAAATTCACCAACAAAGATAAGCCTGTTTGCCTTAAGTGACATCACTTGAGGCAATTTATCAGACTTTACACAGCTCCCTCTGGAGTCACGAAAGACTTTATGCAACTCATTCTCATCTCATGGCGTCACATATGGACGCTTTTTAACACTCTGGGTGACCTTTTAGTGTTGTTTTTGCATGTGTAGGACTCAGCGGTCAAGTTAGCAAGAATAAATATGCAACGTCCGGTTAGACTTTCAAAATAAAACTATTGGTTATGTTGTGAAATGTTGCAATTTGGTTAAGTTTAGGCAACAAACTGTTTGGTTAGGTTTAGGCAAAGGTCATGGTTTGGGTTAAAATAACATCATTACTTATGTGACTTAACAGAAAACTTATTTATATGGCATCCCATATTATCACGTTGCCATACTCTGACTTTTCTGTTATTTATTCTGTTATTATAAAGGCTAAGTTGGTACCAGACGCCAAGGGACATGACAAAGCAAAGGTATGTGACACCCTGGCAATGGCCTTTTTTTTTTTTACGCTGACTTTGATGGGAAAAATTGACAGTTGAGTTTTGTTCACTAACTTCCTGTGGAGCTTTTAGCCACATCTTGTGGCCTTTGATGAATTGATTCCATACTTAAGTCACATAATGACAACTGAACCATCCCCATTACCACTTTCTGTGTTTTCCATTTACAGAGCCAGTGCTGAGTCTTTGTTTTGTGTTTGCTTTTCAGAGCACACACAAAACGGAGAGCTAGCGAACCATGAGCAAATATTCACTGAATTTAACAAAAAGTGTATTGTATTACAGTCACTTACTACATGTGTACTGCAGCATTAATGGAGTCAGAGGGTTCATCTGGCAGGTCAGGACTCCACATCTGGACTGATTTTTCTTGGCTTTGACATAATGTTGGTAGAGTTAGGTTCAGAGAGAGAAAGAAAGAGAGACACTATGAAAGAGTGCTATAAAATGGGATACAAGTCACAACTTTATTAACCAAACCTCACCTCTAGTAACATCCAACACACAGCAGCAGTTTATTGTCAAGAAGATGCATAGAGAAAATACATATTTTGGTGCCTTTACTTTTCCTGATGTTGTACTTATCTCACTTTTAAAAGAAGCGGGCGAGCCTGATATAAAAAAAGAGAGCAAAATTATGCTGCATCAGATAATCAACTTAAACCAATCAGCCCCATGAAAAGGTGACATTTACCCTCTAGACATGAACAGTTTGTTCTGCCACATTGTGCAACGCCTTGTAAGTTTTGATCACTCTTAAACTGAAGGAGTGGGACTCCTTTTGGAGCAAAGTAAACTTCTGGTCCCCCCCCACCACACACACACACACACACACACACACACAACAGTTGTCTGTACAGGAGACTGACTGGAGGCTAGTTGGTGTTTCTGTATCGCGCTGCCCTCTAGCTTTCAGAGAAGCACTGTACTGTGTGTTTTATAAGGAAATATGTAGAGCATGGAGGAAAAGGTAATGAGGGTCAGAGAGGGGTCAACCTTCACTTTCATTAGCTAAAAAATGTGTTTTTTAAAGATCTGTTTTCACAGGATGCAGGTCGACTTTATCAGAAAGGATTAATATAAAGATTAAAAAGTTCAAATAAGAAGAATAAGGAGAACGATAAATAAATGTATCAAACTGGTTTACGTAACAGGAACAGGGTAAATTATTAAACATTCATGTCAGTGTGCCAGCTAGCCAAATGGCATTTTCTATCTTTAAATACTAAATCTAATTAAATTGTGTGTTAATTTAAATCTAAAAGTGCCACTCACTGTCCCACCTTCAACTGGTATATTTATATACAACGTTTCAGTTTACATGACCTACTTCAGATACATGAGCAAGCATCTCAGCTGTCCCCTATATTTTTACACAGCTGGCTAAAACAAACAAAAAATAGGTCAGCTAGGTAATGAACCACGTAGGGCGAAAAAACACACGTTGCCATTCACAAATACCATACTTTCATACAATGTACAAGAACCCAGTCCCTGCTGTAGGACTGGCAAACTTATCATCACTTAGCGATAAACTTCTTGCAAATAAGTAATTACTATCATTTTGTTATTTACAGATTAATGAAAGCACTTAAAAAATAAGAAAATAATATAAAGAGCCTGATGAGATAATTCCTCTGCAGCATCCTGAATCATAAGCGAAGCTATAGTAAAATATTTTTTTTTAATGAAAAAGAAATTCTGTCTATCAGTTGTCTGTAGTATAAACCAGGGCTGGTAATACTGCTATTAAATACCATGTGTGCATATAAAACACAGTGGATTCAGACCATTGTGTTTGGACCACATGCACCACTGCTGCTGCTGCATTCCTCTCAGTCGTCTGGTCTGCACATGAAGTTGTAAAAACATTAAGTAAATCAAACATTTCCATGTCTGACTGGACAAAACTGGAAAGTAAAACCTTTGTTAATGACTTCATAAAGTTGTGTTGCACCAACCTAATAATAATAATAATGATCATCATTTTCACTTCACTTCAGTCAGCACGGCTTACAGCTACATCGGACCTAATTTGGATTTGATTTAATCTGACAGGACAGGTCACACACTAGGTCGTCTCTCTCTCACACACACACGCGTACAAGCTGTAAACCTTCTTTGTATTATCTATCCTCATAATGCAGTGAAACTCCCTTGGTTCCTGATGGTGGAGAGGTAATTACAGGATTCTTTTGAAAACTTTGGGGATGTAAAAAAGAATGAACTGATGAGTATCCATTGCTGTGGCGCTTGGGTGCAGAAGATCTGCCCGGGAGAAAAGCAAGACCTGTCCATCTCATCAATGCATGGTAGGAGTCCTTTAAGAATAGAATAGAAGAATAGCAAGATGCTTGATGTGTATAAAACTTACATGTATAAGCAAGAGAAAATAGAAAATCTAAATATGACCAAATCGGAAATTAAGAATAGGCACAGTGTGCATATGTGCGTGCAGGTCTCCTTAAGTGGGTTTTAAGAAGTAATTTAAAAGATGATACTGACTTTAACATCTAAGAAAATCACCCTCATTCAAGGCCCTTCAGGCCGTAAAAATGTGATCACCCCACAAGCAGATCAAAGGCTTTCCACATACTTGACAGGCAGAATGACCAAACACCAAGCAGACATTTTTGGTCCCTTTGATTTGCTCAGATCATATTTAGTGGGCAACACCTGAAGCTGCTCACTTGTCCTCCTGTATGCATCCTCTTCACTTTTGTTTTACAATCTATGTTTTTGTCATCATAATTGTATGTACTATGATTTTCTGTTCTGAATCTATTCCGGACACATGACATATATTGCATGTATGTCCATCCTTTTAGAGGGGATTGCTCCTCTGAGGTGTCTTTAATTTTTTTCCTCGTTAAAAGGTTTTTTGGGGGGGAGGTCTTCCTCATTCCAATCGAGGGTATAAGGGCAGAATATGTTGCATGCTGTACACACTGTAAAACCCCTTGAGGCAAATTGTGATTTGTGATATTGGGCTTTATATATAAAATTGACTTGAATTTATCTATTCTCACTGACATGAGGATTGTGATACAGTAAAGGTTTGAGACGTTCACATCAAATAATCCTGCTGTAGCTGCCTGAGCCAGGCGCAATCTCCGAGTTCAAAGTCACTAAAACTGCTCTTGGATGACTTGTGGTTTCCATTAAAAGTCAAAACATTATAAATCTGTCAAATTTTTTCCAGTTTTTGTTTGAAGACTTGTTTGTCTTTGTCTCTGTTCCTCTTCAAGATTTTCCACAATTAATTCCCAGTTTTTCTTTTTTTTCTACCTCACCTGAGTGAATGTTGCACACATTGCCTGAATTTGTGCAGAAAAGGTTTCATGAAGGAGAGAAATCTGACTTCTAGGGATGCCCCCCAAAAATGTAGTCTTCTTTAGTGTCTATGGGGTTCTTTCATTATTATCTATCACAGTGGTAGAGTTACTCTACAAAATCTATTCACTTTTACTTTTCTCCAAATCCTTCGTTGTTCCAGGGCAGCAGCACCTTCAGACCATCTTCCTGTGAGCTCTCGAGGTGGTGAGCCTTGAGATGCAATCACAGCGCTGTGCCTTCATCGCCTTACCTCAAACATGGAAGCAGACACCAGGCAAAGCTCCTGATATCGACCCATCATCGCTTCCTCCTTCTTGTCTTCCTTCTTCTTCTTCTTCCCCAGCTATATCCCACCTCTCTCTTCCTCCCTCTCTTTCACCCATATCTCTCTCTCCTCTGTTCCCTCTGTCCCCCCATTATCTCCTGAGGTTCCTTCTGGTTCTCCTGTCCTCCCTGTGTTTACTGCCCTGCCCCACACAGGCAGCCTGGTTTCGGGTTGGGGTGGTCGGACCATGGGGGTGTGACCCTCTCTTTGCCAAGGCCCTTCCCAGTGTGGCGGCACAGCTCGCCGTCAACCGCATCAACAAGGACCCCTCGCTGTCCTACGCTGTAACATTCGACTATGCTGTGCTGCAGGTGCAATGCTGACTTCAGCTTCATCGGCCTGAAAATAATGTGAACTAAACCACTAATACAAAAAGCTACAGGCTGGCTGGTTGGTACATTGATTAATTTGTCACTTTTCAGGAACCATGTGAGACATCCAGGGCACTGGAGGCATTCATGGGGTTCCACACCAGGGCCTCAGGGTACATTGGACCTGCCAACCCCGGCTACTGTGATGCTGCTTCAATGCTGAGCAAAGGCTGGAACAAAGTAGGTGGTGTTTCTGAGGCAATTGTATTTTAGGGGTTTTAGGGTTGTGACATGTCCATTTTCTCCTCTACTCTGCTCCCACAGGCATTGTTTCCTTGGGGTTGTGTTGGCTATGAGCTAGACAATGTTCGGAGCCACCCAACCTTTGCCCGTTCAATGCCAAGGCCCACCTGGGTGCTCCTCAGTGTCATAAACTACTTCAGGTGGGCCCACATTGGCATCATCTCTTCCTCAGAGGACATCTGGGTGGAGACGGCCACCAAGGTTTGATTATTTTTTATTTCTAACTTCTCTGCAAAAGAACAGCAATTGGATTCTACTTGCTGTTAAAATTAAAATGCTGATAAATTAAATAAAACAGTTTGATGACAGAGGAACCCACACTTTGCTGGGACATTAAAACACCTAATTATGAAGAAATGTGACAATTTTTGATATTTGCTCTCATTTCTCTGATTTCCTTGTTTGAGTTCATGGTTTTCATCTGCTCAGTGTGTATGTGTTGCAACTGTCCCGTCCAGGTCGCTGATTCCTTGAGGAGCCATGGTCTGCCGGTCAGACTGGTCAGTTTTATGGAGAACACACCTCACGGCATCAGACGAACTCTGTCCAAGGTCCGCAAGATGGGAGAATTACGAGGTAACTTCCAATTTATTCTTGGTGTTCAGAACCTAAAACAGGACATTGCTGCAGACTGTATTTAGTAGTTTATTTTACTGACTTAATGATTTTTTTTTTAAAAAGTCAGTTCTTCAATGTTATGAACTCATGTCTCGTGCTAGTTGTTATTCTCTGCATGCACTCGGCGCTGATTGGTGGCGCAGCCCAGAAGCTGCTCTTGGAGACAGCCTACGACATGCAGATGATCGATGGCTCTCTGGTCTTTGTGCCCTACGACACCCTGCTCTACAGCCTGCCCTACCGCAACGTGACCTACCCAGCTCTGAAGAGCAACCGCAAACTACTGCGGGCTTACGACGCCGTGCTGACAGTCACAATTGACTCACCACAGGTGTCGTTCTACGAGGCCTACAGAGAGGCCATGGAGAGGGGAGAGGTGGCGAGGACGCTGAATCCACAGCAGGTGATGCACTTACATGTAGAGTTTGCAGAGGAGGGCAATATTGAGATGCCCTTGAGCAAGGCAGTTTCAAAATCTGTATGTCTGGCCTGCAGGTGTCTCCTCTCTTTGGCACCATCTACAGCTCTGTTCTCTTCATGGCTCATGCGGTGCATCGCGTTCGGGAGTCTGGGGAGTGGATGTCTGGGGGAAACTTGGCGAGACACACCCGCAACTTGGCCTTCCAGGTAAAAAGAAAATCATGAATGAGGCGCACAGTATTTAAAACAGTCAGGGAGAGTCTGAAGCATTTTCGGGAAGTGTAAATAAGGAACAGTAGACTCATTATATTTGTTTTAATTGTTTGTTTGATTTCCTAAAACTTTCTAGACCAAAATAGACTATATAGTTGAAGAATGACCCATTACCATATTGTACCTGTACTCACATTTGTATCATCCATACCGAACATTTCAAACTCCCCGGCATGATAAAATAACAAAAGCCCTAAAAAAGGCAGTTCCAACTACATTCCTTATTCACGTTGCAGGGCTTCAGCCATCCCATCAAAACCAACGACTCTGGAGCAGCTCTGCTGGACTACCTCATACTGGACACAGACGGACTCTCCTGGGAGCTGAAGCCAACATACAGGTATATGGGGACTGAGATCAAGTGTTTAGTGATCCCTTTTAACACATCTAGAACAATTAGAGAGTTCTAAAAGCATGTAAAGAGTTCTATTAGCAATGGAAGCTGATGAGTTAAAGGACCATACCAACATTTGATGGGTTGTAGTTTGAGTTGCGTTATATTCTAAAGTGCACCTAAACCCATACTCAAAGACTGGAATACCATCTCAGGAGTTATTGTTACATTATTAACTCGACTGAATTGATTAATGACAGGATCGATATGGAGGCCCGTATGGTGAGTTTCCTGGGTCGAGACATCCACTTCCCTCGCGGCTACGGACCCAGGAAGGATGCCTCCTGCTGGTTTACTCCTGGAGTCCTCTGCTCAGGAGGTTAGGAACACAAATATATATACTGTACCTCAATGCGTGCTGCTTGTTTTGGATTACTGTTCAGACTTTTAACAGCGACCAAGGACACCTCAAAGAAACATATTCCCTCAAGTGCTCTCCCAAAAAACAGTTTAACTGGGGTTGTTTATGTCAGTGCTTATAAACTAATGCATTATGTCCGAGTATGTTATCTAACTGCATGTGCACAGCAGTCCAAAAGACTTTCCATACCAAAATGCTTCCACAAACTGAATGCAATTCTTTACTCTAAAATAGGGTTAGAGTCGGGATGTAGCCCTGTGCACGCTCCCGAGCCTCTCCCTGACTACAGCTAACGAAATGCAGTCCACTAACACCATAAACAGACTTCAACATAAACTCCACGTACGGCTAAAAACAAAAATAAAGTTTTATATGCTGAAACCCATCAGACCAAATTAGATTCAGATGATGGTGGTAAAAACAGTGAACATCGGAAATGCTGGAGTCACGAGAGAGTCACGTTAGCCCGTCGGCTAATGCCGAGCAGTTGCTACTATTATCCAGTGCAATATACTATAGTTGTAAATTAGTCTTTCCACATTACTTCACCAGCTAACGCGATTCACACGACTTGTCAAATAGGTGATTTAGCCCACAAGAAAGCAAATGTAGACTTTACTAGCTAGTTTGCTTTTTGTTTACTAGCCTATAGTGATACAAGGCAGGACAGCCAGTAAACGTTAGCACAGATCCACCGCTTCGTAGTGTTCAATTTAGAAAATAATGTGAATTACTGATACTCAGGTACACAGCTTCTCCACCTCTCAGTTGCTGTAACTGACGTGACCCACATAATTTACAATACTGCAACATAATGGTGACAACAACACAGAAGAAGACCCATTCACTAACGTTACAGTAATGTTACTTACTTATTGTCTAACTTTTATAAAGTGTAGCAACAATCTCATTAATAATAAGATTCAGTGCAGCTCACTAACCGTTTCATTATCATCCAATACATTTAGCTGTGCTCACATTGCTGAGCCTCCGGTGAAAGATACACAGATAGCAAGGTCCCTGAAAAGCAGCAGACGAGCTAACGCCGATGTACCACGTCAGCTAAATGCAGTAAATGTATCGTCATCACGTAACCAGCATGGATTAGTTCAAACTCAAGTTGATAAACATATTACTGTAACGTTGCAGTGGGAGTTTACCTGAGTTTCCAGCATGTTGTGTGAAGCTGTCTCCCTGTCTGTCTATAGCCGCTGTCACTCAGCCTTTATTCCCGGGATGATTATGTCAACGTGCGACTCGCTGCGCTGTGTGAAAGGTACAAAGCTGGTGTTGATCTGCCTCAGAGCCGGCAACGTTGAAGTAACAGAGCTTGAACGTGTCTGGAGAAAAGCCATAGTCAGGTGTTTGTGTTTCGGATTATTTTTGCTCATGACTTCAAGCCAGCAGGTGTACGAGCACACACCTGGTTGCAATCTTAAAACCGCACCGCTAGTGAACGCTGAAAACTCCATAATACCCCTTAAATCGTTTTTCTTTCATTAAAATGATCTTTTAATGATTTTTCTTTTTAAAACTCTTATTTTATTGTTGCAGGGGTGGATCTATACTCGACCATCAGCGTGTTCCTTGGAGCGATGGCCACCTCTGTTTTTGCAGTCGCACTGATTTACTGCATCAGGTACAAAGTCTTGTTGGTCTGGTTCTAAAGGTTTTACAGAACATTTGTTTGTAGTTTAGTTTTTTGTACAATCACTGTCACTAATAAAGCTGTTCTTGATATAGGCTACAGTTTGTGACTGGTGTATTCTGTCACTCTCTCCTGCCGTCTATATAGGGGACGTATCATTCAGATTCGACTGATTAGGGGTCCAAACAAGATCTTGCTGACACTGGCAGACGTCACATTCATTAACCCGTCTCTTAGCAACAAGGTCAGCCCCCATCCAATTGACTCTGACATCTTTTGCTAGAGTCATACTTTTACTTGCATTGTGTATAGAAGTAAAACCAAGCAAGACGAAGTTATCGTAAATGTTGATGTATTGATTTCAATTTAATAAATCCAAATTTCTTTGTGAGTTAAAACATTTCTTCAACTGCCAGGATCAGAAAATAAACATCAAAATGCCAGTTTTTCTGTCAGTAAGGTCGCCCGTAAAACAAATTCAAACCAAACCTTTGTCTCATATTCTGATCTTGCCTCCCTGTAGAAGCTGAGTCACAGTGACAGCAGGAACAGCGGCATGAGGAGCGTGTCAGACCGCAGCCTCATGTCGCCCGTCTCATCCCAATCCCCGGCCACCTACGAGAACTCCAACGTCGTCATTTACGAGGTGAGACAGTGAGTTTAATATGTACATGATGAAAAGAATTTGGAAAAAAGTCCCAGTAGCCAAAATGAAATGTCTTTTTCCCATTCTGGCTGACTTAAACCTTTCAGTTCTGCTACTTCCATGGATCAGCCTCTAAAAGTGAATTACTAGCAAAAGCATTGTAACTAATAAAACGTAAAGGCAGCTATTCAGTGAACTCCTTACAGCCTCTAACACCATTAACTAGAATGGGACACGTAATAACTTAATAGGAAGCATGATTCTGTAAGGACTATAACGACCTGATATGTTGACTGACTATGAGAATTACCAATTGGTTCATTTATAAGCCTCACTTCAACAGCCGGCTGTTTGGTGTTTCTCTGCTCCAGGGTGACTGGGCGTGGCTAAAGAGACTTCCTGATGGGATGTTTAGCAGCATCAACCCCAAAACCAGCCAAGTGTTTGAACTGGTACGTGACATTGTTGTGAGACAAACAAGCATCATAAAGTTCTGTTATAAAATGGGGCTGTTGGTTTTTTTTGGGCTACAGATGAAGGACATGCGTCATGAGAATATAAACCCTTTCCTGGGCTTCTTCCATGACTGTGGCGTGTTCGCTATCGTGACCGAGTTCTGCTCCAGAGGAAGTTTGGAGGACCTGGTGCTGAACGACGACGTCAAACTGGACTGGATGTTCAAGTCTTCTCTGCTACTGGATTTAATTAAGGTCAATATGGAGGGAAGGCAGGACAGACACAGACAAGAGAGTGAAAACTGTAACTTGTTTGTTTTCTCTCTCAGGGTATGAAGTACCTCCATCACCGCAAAGTGTGCCACAGTCGTCTGAAGTCCCGTAACTGTGTGGTGGATGGGCGTTTTGTCCTCAAGGTCACAGACTACGGCTACAACGAGGTTCTGGAGGCCCAGAGGTTCCCCTATATTGAGCCACCTGCAGAGGGTGAGAGAAATGATCAGATAACGAAGGTCATGTTCTGCCTGTCCTTGTGCAGACCATTTGTATAAGTTGCTGCTACAGTAGCAAACTAATGTGGATCTTGTGTGTTTCTAGAGTTGTTGTGGACTGCTCCGGAGATCCTGAGGATCTCTGAGCAGCCGGGGGTTCACGGGACTCTATCTGGTGACGTGTACAGCTTTGCCATCGTCATGCAGGAGGTGGTGATCAGAGGGCCTCCATTCTGCATGCTGGACCTGTCCGCCGCAGGCAAGACAGCAACTTCACAAACACACAATCAAACTCCCAGAAACCTGAAAACATAGGATGTTTCCTCTAGTGCTGCTGGAGTCTACCATGAAGTTCACATTTATAGCTCAAAGTGAAATATCTTGGATGGATTGCCATGAAATTCAGTACAGACATTCATGTCAATCATCCTGAGGGAGTCAGGATGATTAATGACTAATGACTTTGGTGCTCACCCTGACTTCACATTGACCGCCACCATGAGGTCAACATTTTAACTTTGGTTTATGACCAAATACCTGCAGAATGAATGGCATTCCCATCAGCCTCATGTGTAATTTGTATTAATGCTATTCAGAAAAGGCTAGCATGATCACACATTGAAAATGGTGACAATTAGCAGCTATACAGCACGTTAGGTATCATTGGGATCATTGGGAGACAGGATGTACCATGATTGTGTTGGCTTTTGGCTCAAAGTCTCACAGAGCTGCTAGCATGGCAGTAGAGTCTTGAGTCTTCTGGGACTAAAATGTTGGATGGATCAAAGTTTGGGGGGTTGCCAAAGTCATTAAGACTCATCCTCTGGGCACCGTGCATGTCTGCATCAAATAGGCCTATCATTGTATCTAACAGCTGTCGAGATATTTTGATCTGGATAGTGCTTCACTGACTGAACAACATTGCCAACCCTTTGCCAAACTGCTTGCATGGCTAAAAAAAACAATGTCCACAAACACATAACCGCCGATGTTGTGTCTGTGTTTTAGAGATAATAGAGAAGCTCCGTAAGCCTCCGCCTCTGTGTCGTCCGGTGGTCAGTGCAGACTATGCTCCGTTAGAGTGCATCCAGTTGATGAAACAGTGCTGGAATGAACAGCCAGACAAGAGGCCTGACTTTGAGGAGATCTTCGACCAGGTAGTTATAAAGGTTTTAGGTCATAACTGCATTTTGTTATCATTTGAACAAAATGTCTACCTTTGAATGCTTGTTGAATGGTTGTAGCATATTTAATTGAAAATGGTTAATTTTGCTTTGGTAAAATCAATTTGGGAATAAAATGGCATGCATCATCTTTCCACTAGGGGCATTTCTAATTTTTCCTAATTTGTGCCTCCTCAATCATCGAGCCTATGAGCCTGTGAATCTCAGCGCGCCGTCTTGAAGGACTTCTAAATTCCTAAAATGCATCTCAAGGAGCAAGGATCCAGACTGCAGAGCAACTTTTTCCCCCAAGCTATCAGACTCTTAAACTGTAATTCATCCACAGCGCTGCTTCATTGAATATTGTTTATTTCTGTTTACCATTTTTATAATTGCTTATGTATTAATGTATATTATCTGCTATGTAGCAGAAGGGAGTTACAAAGCTCATTTTCATTATGTAACCTATTATTGTTTAGGAATTAATTCATTTTGATGTTTTAGGGTGATGAAAGACTGTTCTGTTGCTTATACTGTTCTTAATCACTTAAACTTATAGTATTGCCTTGTGTTTTATTCATGTACGTCCTGTCCTTTATTCCTTCCTCTCCTCTCAGTTTAAGAACATCAACAAGGGGAAGAAGACCAACATCATAGACTCCATGCTGAGGATGCTGGAGCAGTACTCGTCTAACCTGGAGGAGCTGATCAGAGAGCGAACGGAGGAGCTGGAAATTGAGAAACAGAAGACGGAAAAACTGCTCACACAGATGTTGCCTCCGTTAGTTAATGCACACCTACACGCAGATTAAACATGCTGAGACGGTTATACATGCACAAAGATTAACTCCATGCAGATATAGACACATATGGGTGCCAAATTATGATATTGGTTGACTGTGAATTGCAGGTTCAACCGTAAACACACTTATACATTGTAGGAAATGTGCATGTTAATGCATCTGTGCCAAAGAAGAAAAGTCTACTTTTAACTAAGAAAAGCTAGATTTAGAAGAAGTGAGAGATGAAGCAGGCCTCAGGTTTTATGGGAGATAGACACTAACGTTTCTTCACCTGTTTCGACCAAAGAAACATTGAGAGTAATTTCCATCTGTCCCTACGATCACCTGCAGAGTTCACGTATATTGAACTTGTGTTTTCTTCTTTCCTCAGGTCCGTGGCCGAGGCTTTGAAGGTGGGCGGGACGGTGGAACCAGAGCATTTTGCCAATGTGTCGCTTTATTTCAGCGACATCGTCGGCTTCACCACCATCTCAGCCCATAGTGAACCCATCGAGGTGGTCGACCTGCTGAACGACCTCTACACAGTCTTTGACGCCATCATAGGAAACCACGATGTCTACAAGGTGCTGTGTCTTTTATTCACTCCCGCTGATACAAATATTGGGGCATCAGCCGTTAAATCTCATTAGATCACATTGTTGCTCCTTCTTTTATGTTCTACTCCAGGTGGAGACTATCGGTGATGCTTACATGGTGGCGTCAGGTGTTCCTGTCCCAAATGAGGACCGCCACGCTGCAGAGATAGCTAACATGGCGCTCGACATCCTGAGCGCTGTGGGAACCTTCAAAATGAGACACATGCCTGATGTTCCTGTCAGGATACGTATAGGACTGCACACAGGTGAGGGAGGAAGGGATGCAAAAAGAAGACATTAATAGAATTACAGATTGTTCAGATGTTACACCTGAAGCGTGCTGCGTGAAAACGAGTTGCCGTACAAATAGAAAGTGGTTTGAACGTCTAGTTTCTGGCACTCTGGTAGTGATACGAATGCAAAGATGCCCAAGCCTAAAGATGACAAAATAATAAACCTATATGAAACCACTTTAATTTAACTTTTAGTGTTAAAACTAACATAAAATCCGTGTGCCAGCACCGGAAGAAGTAATAAAACTATATGTGTGTGACTGATGTAGGTCCATGTGTAGCAGGCGTGGTAGGCCTCACCATGCCTCGCTACTGTCTGTTTGGAGACACAGTGAACACGGCTTCTCGTATGGAGTCCAGTGGGCTGCGTAAGTTACACACCTAAAAACTCTTTATAGATAAAAATAAGCAGACAGCCGTGTTTGTTTTTGGCTGATCCAGTGATTTAAATACATGACAAAGAATTTAATCAAAAATCATAAAAAAATTCTACAGCTGAAATTATTAGCTCAACAGATCGATAAATTGTAAATTTTCAAGTCAAAATACCAAACCTTTGATCATTTCTTTGTCATATATGACAATATACTGAATATTCAGCTTGTTTTTCTCTGTTACGATAAGTAAATACATTTGATAATGTCGCCTTTGCATTTTTCTCTCTTTTTTAGCCAAAACGATAAAGAAACAAATCAGTAGATTGATCGACAATGAAAATGATTGTTTGCAGAAGTCCTATTGTTAATATTTATTAACATTATGCCATCATATCACACAACCCTAAACTGAAACCAAAGAAAAGCCATGTTCTTTAAAATGTTACTAAAATTATGTCATGTGGGGGCACTATGACGTCTTTTTTTTGGGGGGGGGGGGGGGGTTGTTGCAGCCTACAGGATCCATGTCCACCAGAGTACAGTGAAGATCTTGCGGGACCTAAATCTCGGCTACAAGCTCGAGTTGAGAGGCAAGACAGAAATCAAGGTGCGACGCTTTATCAGACAAATTCAGATTCCTGTGTGTGCATGAAGTACTGCCTCTGTCTATGTGCTCCTGCCATTCTTTCTGTCCCTTTCTCAGGGGAAAGGAGTAGAGGAGACCTTCTGGCTTGTAGGGAGGGATGGATTTAACAAACCTCTACCTGTTCCTCCAGAAGTCAAGTCTGGGTAGGATTAACTGTCCTTTCTCCTCTTGTGTTTTTCTTTCGTTTTTAATTCTATGCTCCCTTTATACCTCTACTTTTTTCAGCCAATTCTGCCTACCCATGTCTGCCCATCAACCCCCCCTAAAAAATAATTCCCTGACTTGTTTTGATAACAAGCTAAGCCACTCACCCACAGGTCCTCACATGTGCAATTGTAGACGTCCCAGTGTTTACTGCATTACTCCAAAGTCCTTTCTAGAGCAAAAGAAGTGGATAAGTAAACTGTATGGGGTATTATTTAAGTTTATTTCACCTGGTTCTAGTCTTATTGCTCAGCTAGGCTAATCACCTCCAGACTCTAGCTCCGAATTAAACACACAGTCATGAGATTGGTATTGATCTTGTCCTTCATCTGGCCAATGATCACATGCTGAAGCGTAACCTTAAGGTCACCTTCAGGATTAATGCGTAACTGTGGACCTCTACAGTGGTTACAACAATAAGTCCGCCCAAATAGTGAACAAGTAGGACTCCAGTGTGTGTGTGTGTGTGTGTGTTGTGTTCACCCTGTTCACTTCGTCCCAACAGGCAAATGGCCCACGGGCTGCAGATCGCCGAGATAGCCCAGTACAAGAAACGGAAAGCCGAGAAACAACAACAGGAACAACTTGCAAAGAAGAAAAACTGAGGTAATGTTATGCATTGTAAAAAAAAATGTATAACATTACTGGCTTAGTTGGCGACGTGACTCGTCCTTTGGCAAACATAGTTCGGGGACTTGCTAGCATGAACTGTCTCGAGGTGCTGCTGCAGTTTGTTTACATTTAGTTGCATCTTGATCATGACCCGTGAAAAGTTTAGGAAAAGATCATGGCCACAGTAAGAAGCAGCTGGTCAAACGTAGGGTTCTTATTTTTTACATTATCTGCATTATTATTATGAAATAGACACCCAGAAGTTCTCTGAGAAAATTTCTGAATTTTAGCAAAATCTAGAATTTATTGCTATTTTACCAGAACTTGTTTCTGACCAGAAGTTTCTTACTGCAGGTTATAAATTTAAGATGTCTTATGACATTTTGATTGGGTCATGTTAAAGATACAATTGAATGGAAATAAAAAAACAGCAACATCCAGAGGCAGTTTAGGCAATTACAGAATTACAATTTTGATTAGTTGGTCACTTACAAAACTCAGTTCTTCTACTTTACAAGAAAAAGAAAGTCCCATGTTGACTCCTCTCTGTGTCGCTGCTGTCACAAAAAAACTCAAATCTATTTTACTTCCTTTTTTTTTTATGAAAACCCCTTAATTTAACCCCCAAAGTTTTCTGTTGTAGTCAAATGTCAGTGTTGACTACAGACACGTCTTCAAAATGAACTTTTTGTTCGAGAGCAGCGATGTGCCAACACTGATTGACCTGGGCTGAAATGAAATCTTAAATCTCGTAGTGCTTCTTTAAATCTGTTTGGATGGTTAGCAACAGATCATTTGTCATCAGGTGTACTTTTAGTTGTGAACAAGACTTCACGCTGACTTGTTTTCTTGTCAGGTAACTAGCTATAATTATTATCCATGTTTCGTTATTAGTATGTGTCCAGACTTGCTTTTCCAGTGTTTCCCCTTTGATTTTAATAGTACTATAATTTTATTTGGAGTGGATATACTGCTGAAACACAGAAAAACAGTTGCTGTCTTTCTGGTTTTGAGGTCTCAGATGTTGTCTCTGTAGAAGCCAGTAGTGAGGATGTTGTATTCCCCTGTTTATGTCCACATCATGTTGATTCTAGTTGAACAAATACAATGGGGGTTTAACATTTTGGGAAACACACTCATTTGCTGTCTTTCTTTCTTGTGTTGCTTAGCTAGAGCCAGATAGGTGATTAGCTTTGCTTAGCATAAAGGTTGGAAACAGCTAGCCTGGCTCTGTCCAAAGTTTACTCACTAATTAATGTATGTTATATCTCATATTATTAATCTCTAGCCAAACAAAAATGTAAAAATTAATTTGTGGTTTTATGGAAATTTACTTGCTGTAAATGTATCTGTCAGTTTTGGTAAGCATATTTTCTAGCTTTAGACAGGGCCAGGCTAGCTGTTTCAACCAGGTTTAATGCTAAGCTGTGCTAACCATGTCCTGGCTCTACCTCTATACTGAACTCCCAGATCTATGGTATCGTTTTCCTCAACTAACTCCAGGCAAGAAAGTAATTAAGCTTTTTCCCCAAAATGTTGAACTACTCCTTTAATGATCCATTTCTTTTTATGTATAGGGTGATAATTTTGCTTTCTCATCTTGCATAATTTCCCTCCCTTTGTCCTTCCACCCTCCTTCCTCTTGACTCTCTCTTTCCCTCCATCCCCTCTCCTCCTCGCAGCACCCAGATCATCATCCCAACGAAGGAATCAAAGGACGTAAAGCAGGTGTTTCACAAGGCGGTGAAGATGATCTCTCACGTCCGCGTCATGACTGAGCTCATCGTGCCCGATGAAGATGACAACGTCATGATGTCGCACCACTGACTGACCTGTACAGTAATGTACAACTTTGCCAGGACTAGACTTCTGGGTAGATTTTAACTGCAAGGCCTGGTTGTCAGCGCTTTAAACTCATCATCCTCACAAGTTTCTTGTGAAAATCCACTGACAAAAGTTTCCAGGAGGAGAAAGGGGCTAGTGACAGCGTTATCGGATCATCACTGTCTGTGTCTGTGTGTATTAACAGCTTGAGTTGACGAGATGAAGTCTTGTGTTGAACTATGTATAGAGGGTAGAGAAGTAGTGACTCAGCAAAGCGGGGATCTACATACAATGCCTGTCAGCAGCAGAGGAATGCAGCTAATCTCTCGTTCATTTCCTCCTCCTTTGCTTCCCTGTTTCTCTGTCTGAAGGGAGGAGAAGAAAGGAGAGAAGGGAAGGAGGGGAAATAGAGAGAGAGAGAGAGAGAGAGAGAGAGAGAGAGAGAGAGAAACACAAATATCCTCCAGAAATACTTAGTAATGTTTAGGTACTTAGTATTTTTGGACATTTTATTTGGATAGTGAACAGTAGACAGGTGACTCAGATCTTGGACATTGTGATTACATTAGTGCTGCAAATAATAATTTTAATTATCTGCCCATTGTTTTCTTTATCATTTGGTCTATAAAATATCAGGAAATAGTGAAAAGGGCCCAAAACAGGTCCCTCAGTAGTCAAAGGTGACATTGTCAAATGCTGGTTTTCAGACCAAAACATAAAGATATTGAATTTATGATCATTTACAAGACTAAATAATAATAATAATAATAATAATAATAATTATCTTTATTTGTAGAGCACTTTTCAAAAACAAGTTACAAAGTGCTTTAACAAGTGTAAAGACAATAATACCCAAAAAACAATAATACAGAACAATACAAGATAAAAACAAGAAAACATTGAAAAGACTAAAATACACATTTAAGATAAATATAAAACAAGTAAAATAGAATAAAATAAAAGGGATACAATAAAGTCAAATAAGATCGGGAAAGGCTCTCCTTTAGTTTTCAGTCGAGACTCTGGAACAGACAACAGACCTCTGCCCGAGGATCTCAAGGTACGTGCTGGTGTGAATGGGACTAAAAGTTCAGAAATATAACAAGGCGAGAGGCCATGAAGAGCTTTAAAAGTGATCAATAAAATTTTAAAGTCAATTCTAAAACACACTGGGAGCCAGTGTAATGAAGCTAAAATACGAGTAATGTGGTCGTATTTCTTTGTTCTGGTTAAAAGCCTGGCAGCTGAGTTCTGGACAGTCTGGAGTCGATCAGTAGATTTTTGGGTTAAACAAGTGAAAAGGCTGTTGCAGTAATCCAGGCGTGATGAGATGAAGGCGTGTAAAATGGTCTCTGTGTCCTTAAAAGTTAACATTTGCTATATTTTTTTTGCTATATTTCTAAGTTGATAAAAACATGATTGAACAAGGTTTGTGGTGTGCTGCTCGATGATGGTAGTATTTGTTTTGCCATCTGCTGGGACCCGATGACCAGGATTTCTGTTTTGTCTGAGTTCAGCTGGAGGAAATTATTTTATCCATTTTTTAACTTAACAAAGGCAGTTAGTAAGTGAACTCAGCATTTCAGGGTCTGTGGATCTGACGGGCAAGTACATTTGTGTGTCATCAGCATAAATATGAAAAGAAATACCATGTTTATGGATAATGTGTCCAAGGGGAAGCAGATACAAGGAAAACAAAATGGGTCCTAAGACCGACCCCTGAGGCACACCATATTTAACTGGACAGAATGAAGAGACATAGTTGTTTACAGACACGCAAAACTTCCTATTTGACAGGTAGGATGAAAACCATTCTAGGGCAGTACCAGAGATGACAGAGGAGATGATAAAGGTATGTTCAATCAGAAAGCAAAATTTGTGAGAATTTGACCACTGGACTTTTTATGTTTATTTGCTGTAGCTCTAAGCTAGCTAGCCACGGATGCACCAACTGAGTGTGTGTTTATGTTCAGCCCAGCCTCAAGCTGAACTCACCAGAAACTCAAGTTTTCTTATTTTTCCTCTTGTCTCTTTATAAGGCAGATTCATAAAGCTCCAGGCCGCGCACAAAGCTCAGGTTTAAACATTTTGACCTCACGTGGATGTGTCTTCGCACCAGGAGGCAGGTATAAGGTGCCACTACGTTGCATCCATTCAGTGACTCTGGTTTGCAAACCTTCAAGATTTCCCTGCACCAAAATTAAAATGTCAGTTCGCCAAAGGCAGCTCTCAGGATTTCACAGTTTCTCCTCAGCTGACGCACAGCTCCACAGTTTAGACTAACAATTCTGAGATGTGAAAATGTGCAACTGCTACTACACAAAAAAAGATCCCACAGCAAACCTCCCCTGGATAATTAAAGACTAAAAATAGTGCAGATAGAGCGAAATTTGAACAGCATTGCTCACGTGAGAGAGAGAGTTTTTGTTTTTTTCTTTCTCACAACCAGATCTTAGCTACAACGAAATCTGGATTTGGGGATTTTCTTTTTCCTCCTTCAGCTGTTTATTGTATTACAAACACTTGATGTACACTGATGTTTTATTGGGTAAATCTAATTATCTTTGTGGTTCATAACTTGTCAGTCTGGGAAAGGTTAATTGTCTGAAATGTTCGGTTTTTGTGTTTGTACATTCTCCTTTCAATAACTCCTCAAATAACTTTCTGTTTAGAGAGAGAGAATACCCAGATCTGATGTCGTTAAGTCCAGTTTTCTCCTCACTGACTCGCCGCTGTTTAGGAGACAGATTTTTGTACTTTAGTTGTAGTTTTTAATTTGTCACTTGGGCAGATTTGAACAAACCTGACATTATAATTTTATATAGACAAAAAACACAAACCTTGTTCTGTGTTTTCTACATTATCTTTAGTTATTGCATGATTTGCAGGAGGGTTCATCATCTCAAGGTACAAGGTTGTTTATTAGTCATTATACAGCACAAGGCTGCATAATGTGCAACGTAAATTTTCTTCTGCAATTTCCATCTTTTAGCTCTGTTTTTATGTTTTATTTTGTTTACCAGCACTATGTTGATGTAAATATTATAGCTGTTTATTACACTTCAGAGTCAGGTGGTTATTTCAACTCCACAGACTTTGCATTTTTTTATTGTTGTGCTTATAGTTGTATGTAGGTAAGAAATGATCCAATTGTATTTTAGATTTTCCCATCAACACCAGTATTGAGTCTACTTTATTTTTGTAACCAATCCTGCCTGACAAACATTACAATAAATCTTTTTTGGTGCTGAAAAAAATGTTGCCCTGTTAATCACTGACCCTGCAGCTTTTCAGTTTGATTGAGAGGCTATTTAAACAAGCCTGCAGCGCCCCCGGTGGTGCAACAGAAAATAAACTAAAGTTTGTTCAAAGTACAGTTGGCATCCAGGAAGCTCTGGAGGATTATCCCTGCTGATCCTCGCAGGGTGTGTGGGTGTGTGGTGGCAGGTAGCACACTCTCTGTACTGAATATACGTAAATCTGCATTTTGTGTGCATTGTAGGAGGGGCTCTCAACCTTTTTGGCTTCTGTCTTGTTAATAAAAGCCTGGATGTCTACGTGTGACTTTGGTTTAATGTCTATAAGATGTGAGCAGTGCAACCAAAGTGCAACCAAAGTGCTGCAAAGCTAAAGCTAAAAACTAACATCTGTGATGTGGTGTGTGTCTGACTGTAAAATGCAAATTCCTCTGTCTGACATTAACCTCCAAATTTCCAGTAACACTCCCGAGGACATGAGGTGAGTGTGCTCAATGTGAGCCCTTCAGCCCTGCTTGAATCACTGTATAATATCAATGCGTGATATCAGAAACAAGCTTTAACAACTTATTAACCAGATAAATGCTGGTTGTACTGGTTGGTTATATGACGAAAAACACATTTGGTCTACTGACACTCACAGAAATCAATAAGAAAGGTCGTTCTTGTAGATGTGAGGTTTATATTTCGTCCAACAGACAGTGAAGAGAACGCAACAAGCTGTTGTGTGTCAAAGCTACATAGCTGAAGATTACCAGTGGAATTACACTGTTACCTAGGCGGTAATGGCAGTTTGTTTGGGGGCAGGAAGGGGTCAGTGTAGATTATGATATAGTGATATAGGATAAGGGGGAATATGGATTGGAAAGATTAGGGAACCCTGAGGAATGGGAGATTAGATTAGATTAGGTCAGATTAGACCTGGATTATTCCTGTAAATGTGACGAATCTGCCGTCCCATCAGACTCTCAGCAACGTGTCATCATCGTAACTACACCACAAGCCAGATCCTTTTAAATTTTAACCCTATAAACAAAACTTATGTAAACATACTGTGACATTCAAATTAAATACCTGTTGTAGTTTTTCCTCTGCATGAACTCTAAATATGAGGGAAATAGTATTCTTAGAAATGCAATCAATTGCTTTCTTTCTGAGAGTTAGACGTTAGATGATGGGGGTGGGGAAGCCACCAATCGAAAGCTGGAATGTTTTATTTGCATTAAGTCTGTCTTCTCACAATTTTTACTGAATCTAACTGAAGTGTTTAAAGTAATAGTTTAACATTTTGGGGGGGAAAGCAATTTTGCTTTCTTGCAGAAAGTTGGATGGGAACATTGATACCACTGTTATGTCTGTCTGTTAAATACAAAGCTACAACCAGTAGGTGGTTAGCTTAGCTTAGCATAAAGACTGGAAGCAAGGGGGGGAAAACAAAACTAGCCTGGCTCTGTCCAAAGTAAAAAATACTCCTTCCAATACCTACCTGACACAAACAGAAATGACAAAACACTAATTGTGATTTAGGGGGAGCTATAAATGCTGGAACTTGTTGCTTGTAATTGGTAATCTACGTTGTCACATTATTAAAGTCTGCATGCTGCAGTTTTTACGTTTGCTTCTTTTGTCATTTTTTTGCGACTTAAAAACATGAGTAAAAATAGTTTACAGCAGGAACTTTTTGTAAAGTGTTTCTCTCTACAGATTCATTAGGCTGTATTTTCTGCAGATTTCATTTTTCAGGCAGATCTGGCTTATCTTTTACTTATTCAGGAAAGTGTCACAGAGAACCTGGCTCTTGTTTTCCTGGAAAGCTTTGAACAGTTATCCTGCACAACAGTGACAAAAATATGGTAATGTGGGACAAAGGGAATGTAACAGAAATACAAAAAAACCCCATTAAAGAACTGGTAGGGAACAAACATGTGGTTTCATGGAGACAACAACTGGTCAGAAAAACCAACATGGGTTCAGAAGTGTCAAGCTAAATCAACCCAAAATAACTGTAAAGAAACCCTGGCACAGGAAGCTATAAAAGCCAAAACATGACTAATAAAGAAGATTCCCGAAACCATAAACAATACAACATTGAAGATCCAGCAACAAATGTGTACAACATTTTATGTGTCTCAGAAATGACAAACTAGACTGTATATGGTCTGGCTGTGGTTTGGTTCAATATTCGCTGCTGTTTTAGCCAACAATTGTTTTTCTACCATTTGACCCTTGAGAGGCTCCTGGGGACAGAAATGTAGATTTGAATGCATATTTGTGTGTGTGTGTGTGTGTGTGTGTGTGTGTGTGTGTGTGTGTGTGTGTGTGTGTGTGTATTTTTCTTCACAATACACAATTTTAATGCACTAACTGAATACATAAAATATATACACTAGTAAGTACTTGTAATACTTTAAGAAAATATAGCATTCACTGCATCATATAGGATGAAGTTAGATTGGTATATATACTTGTTTGAATGTTATTGATGAAAAAAAAACTGCAGGGCTGAATGTTTTTGAACATGTGCAGATTTAAACAGTTTTGTTCTCAGTTGATTGAATAAATCGTCTGTTTAAATTGCATTGTCAACAGCAGCAGCAGTGTCGCAACCGTGCTTGTTCTGAAATAACAGACTGAGTCTGTAACAAAGGGAAGCATGCTTTCCTTTGTGTTTTCTGTGTGTGTGTGTTTCAGCTTTGTTGGCTCTGCTCCTTTGTTGCAAGTACAAAAGCAGAGGACTTACTGCAGGGAACAGTCCTAGCCAGCAGAGGGTGCTGTGACATGGTTACTGCATAGGCTGTAAATAAAAAGGATTACTGTCAATAAGGAGAAGATAAGAAAGGAGACAAGCATAAAGAATCATATTCAATCATAAATTGGCCATTAAGAGGTAGAAACAGGAAGAATTAACTAATTGAACAATATAGGCAGCAAAATAGAAGCTAAACAAATATAGGTTTGTGTAAATTGATGAACATTTCAACGCTTATTTGTTATTCTGAAAACTTTACTACTGTTAACTATGTTACAGAGGAGGATCCATTGCCATATCGGGTCCCTGGGGAAAAAAGTAGCTCCTGGGCCCCTATAAACACCCCATACACTGGGCATGTGTATAGGTTTTATATGTTATATATATATATTTCCACAGATTCATGATGTGAATGTAGGAGTTTACAGCATTTCAGGACTGAACTTAAATAACAGGTCTTGAAAGTTGGATTAGCACAAACCTGTTGACAGGCAGCTTTAAAACCATTAAACACTAAGAAGTTATATTACCAACTCCAAATTAGAGAAAAGAGAAGATTGCTTTGTCTTAATTTTGGGAATACCAAGCAACACAAAATAAGTAGTTTTCGGATTAAATAAATAATTTTCTAGCAAATAAAAAACTGTTGGTGACACATTTTTCCTCCCATCTTACTAAACTACAATTCAACTGAAGTTTACATACACATGCTGTTGAATTAATCCACAATGCAGTGCCTAAAGTCCCTGCTGTGTGTCTACAGGCCCAAACAACCTACGTCAATCATTGTCCAAAGTGCGTAAACCAAATAAATTCCCGATGTGACGAGTGAAATTTGCATCATTATGCCTACAAGCTGGCAACTAGTTTGACTGACACACACATTTATACGCATGCAAACATATATACACGCACAGTCTCTTTAGTTGCCTCTTGTCCAGCCCTCACGTTCAAACAACACCTCTCTGATGGCTGCAAACAGTGTCTTAATAGCTGCTTAATTCTCATGAAATCAACACAAAATAGCTTGTTTTACTCAAATGTCTAAAGCTTGACTTGACCGCACCTATTATTTTGAAAATTACCCAGCAATAATGTATGATGATGTCACTGTAAAATCATATTTTAACCCTTAAGCGAGGGAGTGTTATGTTTCTCTGAGGGTGGTGGAAATTCACCAGAATTTGGGATTCTGGAGAATTTCAGAGGTACAAGCAGAATTTGAAATGCTCCTCCATTAATATTAAACGTGACTGACAGAAACAGGGTAAAAGGTTGAGGGTTACATAAGTTCAGCTGTTCACACAGCAGCAGAGTAGATGAAAGGATGAAAGGTAGAGGGGCTTTCGTGGGTTTGACTGGTCTCACGCCAGACGGCGGTTAGCAGAACCAGACTTCCTTTGAAAAGCAGCTGATATTTTCCCCCCGGGAAGAGTTGGGTTGCCTGTCGGCTCGACTGGTAGCTAGCCGTCATTGTGGGAGAGATTGGAGACTGGTATTCCGGCTGTCACAATTCTGTCCAGTTTTTCCGTAACAAGAGGTTAAGAGGTGCTAAGAGACACAGTCTTATGCAAGAGTGTTTCAGTACTTTAATAACACCTTTTTTTCTCAATGAAAAATTATGGGATGATTATTTATTAATTGCTTCCAAATTGCCAGCGTTCTTTTAAGCTAAGTTTGGCAGATTTATACTCCAACTAATTGGGAAATTTTGTATTACATGAGAAAATCTGTATCAGTTTCATCTCTTTGTGTTTGCACAAGACAAATAGCCTAGCCTATCTTAGCACAAAGTTTGTTAGCAACAGAATCCAGCTAGCGCCGTCAAAAAAGAGAAAATATACCTTTCCAAATGTGTCTTATTTACATGTGGCTAAGCTAAGCAGTGTAAGCTAGAAAGCTAGTCAACTGTAAGAGTCACCAGGGTTTTTCTTTAGTACTAAAGTGAGCAACATGCAGCAACTTCATGGAACTTCTCAGGTGGGACTTTGTGGGACTTTGTAATGCTTTTGTTGTTGGAGCCCCAGGTTCGAATCCCACTCTGCATATCCACCAATGAATCCCTACAGCATGCAACCTCTGAAATATATAGCAATTGTGATTCGCTTTGGATAAAAGTGTCAGCTAAATGAGTAAATATGATGTGCTGCATGCAGTTAGCTGTTCCTTCTTAGTAAATGGCTTAAATTTGTTAACTAACGTGGCCCGATAACCTGACTTCATTTTCATTTCGCTTAATTTCATCTACTCAACCTGACACTGTGTACGTGTTACTCAATTCTTGTTGGGAGAGTCTTCGGTCGGGGAGGTATATGTTTTATCCAAACTAGTAGGAGTTGATTGCATTTATCTTAATATTTCTGTTCAATACCAATTCAAGAGTTGTTATATCTGTAAGTCCACTTACAGTGCATCCACACTTGTTGACATTTTTCTGCCCATCTGTTAGTCACTACTTTTCATGGGCGTATACAGTCTATGGTGTGTATTCAGCAAAATAGGCACCAATGAGCACAACACCAGACTTATTTGAATAGCCGACCAATTTGAAGATGTGGAGATTTGGAGAGAGGTCTGTAATTAGGCTAAAGCTAAACTAGCTGGTTTAACCACAGTGTTTGATTTATGTTTATTTCTGAGTGAAATATAGCCTATAAGATACAACAAAATATGACAGCTTTTGAGTTGTTGGAAGACATGACTGTGGCCAAAGATTGAATTTATATTGAGGTTGACATTGATCTTTGTGGAACAAGTAGCTGACAAAAAACTCACACCACAAAGTCCAGAGGAGCTGTTGCAGAAGGTTGTATACGACTGAAAACTCCAGAACAGCTACTAAATGTACCGTGTGATTTAATTGTAGATCAACTAAGTATTCCTTAAATGTTGAACAAAAATTACAAAACTAATTGGAGAGAAATAGAGTATAACAGAAGGACAGAGATAATTTTTTCACCTTTCACGGTGACAGATTCAAAGACAGGTGGTCCTGCATAACTCCATTGGTGAAAACACGGTAGGCTGAAGGGTGTGACTCCCACCGGGGCCTGCTGGACTACACATGATCGCACTCATGATACTGAAAGGTGTTTGGGATGAAAGGGTCCAGCAAATTGTTGAATGCAAAGTGTAGTAGAGGGTCAGAAAGCCGAGCGTGGCATTCTCCAAGGCATGGAAGAACACTGATCCCTCCCCTGGGCAGAGCGGGGTGTCCTCCTTGATTACTCTTAACAAGTAATTAGGCTGAAGCTAAACTAGCTTCCCATGGAAAACAGCTGGGCATCTCTGGAGTTGCACATGCATGCTCTTAATAACCATTTATTGCCATGCCGTAGATGGCATTTTGTAAACAAACCTGGATTTGATCTGAATTCATCACCTGTGCCAGAGCGGTGTTTGGTTTTTAGCTTTAGGCACAGAGGATGCCATGTCAGGTCACCCCAGCTGGCTTGAACCTTGCTGACACTGTGGTTGGCCAGTGACCAAACTCACCAGTGGGTTCTCACATGACTGGAGCAGCAATGTCTTTTAGTAAACCTCAGCCTCTGTAGGTAGGAGTTCCAACGTCTGGGGAGCTGTTAGTGTCCGCAGTATATATGTGTAAAATATGTAAGGACAAAAAGCTTTTATCTACAGGTGGAAAAGAGAGAAAAAGGACACGGTAAACACAAACATATTGACCTGCAATTTTGAGGTACTTTTTGTATTTTAATTTTGTAACTACTCTACATTTCAAAGAGAAAACTGCATTTATCTGGCAAGTGTGGTTACTTAATACCTTGCAGAATATGGTTTTACAATAACTACATTGATAAGATAATAAAATGATGCATTGTTAGAGAAAAATCAAGCCACAATTAACTGTGGCCTATGTGGAGTACATTACCATGTAATACTTCCTGCAGGTTAACATACTTTACTACTAATTCTTCTACGCTTTTAGCAGTGGTGGAAGAACTTTTTAGATACTTTTACCTAAATAACAACATTGTAGAAATATGTTTTAAAATAAAACTTTTACTATATTTGAACTATCTCATCTATAAATTTGTAATTTATTTACTGTTGAACCTATATATTCCTAAATATTTCTTTCATTTGTTTTTTGGCAACTGTCTTTTTGGATGTATTTTTAGGATTTTGTGAGGGACAATTTGTATTTCTATTTGTACGGAATAATCTATAATTATTAGAAAAATGTACATGAAGTAAAAAGGTAAAAGTACCATTATTACTGTAGTAGTATTACTGTTGCATTTATGTGTAAGCAGGATATAAATGTTGCAGCTTGGAAATTACAGCTGTCAAATAAATACAGTGGCATATAAAGTACAACATTTCTCCCTGAACTGTAGCCTTTTGAAGACAAGTATATACAAATTTCAAGTACAAGGTTGATTTATTTGTCACAATACAACAGGTTGTAAAGTGAAATTGAATTTATAACTCCCTTCTGCAACATAGCAGAAAATATTCATATAAAAGCAATTATAAATTGGAAAGCAGAAATAAAGTATGTTCAAATGAGCACTGCTGAAGATGAATTTGAGTTTTGAGTATTTTAAAATTGTTTTACAGTAACTTACTTTCACAAATGTTTAGTTACTTTCCATCCATGATAAAGACACAAAAAAGTCACATATTTTAGAATAAAAAATATATTTTGAGAGTAAATAATTACATAAGAATTGATGTTAGGGTAAAGGCTCGTATAAAACTGTTTTGGGTGGTTCGAATAAGGTTTAAAATAAAAATGTAAAACTTGACCCAAGACAGTGTCTGCTCACAGCGACAGGGGGAAGACTGTGGGCGGCTCTTTCGGCTTGTCTGCATGTCTGGGATCAGTTTACTACGTCTAAACAGTTGTTGGAAAACCTAACAACTGACTGTAGATAAGCCCTACAAAGTCACCGCCTATTTTTACACTTCGATTAAAACGCGCGCGATTGGTCAGAGCTATTGACGCAACGCACTAATATCCTTTAGCGATTGGTCCGAACGGCCGTCCAAGAATGTCAGTCAGAGTGATGGGCCAATCAGAGCCCCACTCGGCGTCTTTGTTCCTCCCGTTCGGTCTGTGACGCAGAGGGTCATGTGTTGTTTGTGCTCTGGCCCGTAGAGATGTGTACAGGAGGAGAAGGGAGCGGGTAGCTAACCGAGCTAGCTGGATCTTCCCGATCACGGCTGAACGTGGTCATGTTGCACACGGTAGGCTTCATCTCATGAAAAACGCCCGCGTTGGATTATCTCGCTGCTAAAAGGGCAAAGGGACTTGTTGTTTTGTTTTGTGTTTTGAAAGGGAATAACAAAGCCGGTCCGTGAGGATTGCGAATCTGAGCCGTTGCGAGTCAGCGTTAGCTGGCCTAGCCGGACTCGGGAGCTCGTCTCCCAAAACAAGAATGGGGTCTAGGTCCACTCGGATTAGCTTGCTAGTAAAGTGACCTTTGATTGTATTCTGTGATGGCAAATTTCACGAATTACCAGGAAGGCAAGGCAGCGATGTTGATGGTGGAGACGCAGCAGAGGGACGCGGGGACGAAATCTGCTGCCGCCACCGCAAACGGAGACGGCTCGGTCGGGGAACCCCCTTCCCCGTTAATTAATATCGGCGGAGGAGGAGGAGGAGGAGGCGGCGGCGGCTCTCGTTTCCATCAACATTTACCGCCCTCCAACCACCAACACCTCGGCCACCATCAGCCGCCAAAGGATCAGCAGCAGCACCACCACTACCAGCTCGCTCCGCAGCTGCATCTCTCCGGAGAAAACATCGCGGAGTCCCCGGTAAGGAAAGCCTCCTCCTCGTCTCTCAGCCAGGTATACGCCGCTGAGGACCCCGCCGCTTCCTCTGCCGCAAGCAGCAGCAGCGGCAGCCATGTATACGCGGCTGTGAACGTCGCTAACACCTTAGACGTTGTGGATGATATTCGAAAATGTGGATATTTAAGAAAGCAAAAACACGGACACAAGAGGTTTTTCGTTCTCCGGGCTGCCAGCCACCTCGGGCCGAGCCGCCTGGAGTACTACGACAGCGAGAAGAAATTCAGGAACAGCCTGCGCTCCGCTGCCGCGGCCGCCGCCAGCGGCGGAGCGGTCGCCCCGTCTCCCCCGAAAAGGGTTATTTACCTCTACCAGTGCTTCACGGTAAACAAAAGGGCGGACTCTAAAAACAAACACCTCATTGCCCTTTATACTAAGGACGAGTACTTTGCCATTGTGGCTGAAAACGAGCAGGAGCAAGAGGACTGGTACGTAGCTGTCAGTGAGTTAATGAGTGAGGGCAAAAAAGGGCACTTGGATTCTGACGACCTAGATGATGGCTATGGTACAGTCACGCCTGGTACTGTGTTTAAAGAGGTGTGGCAGGTGAATGTGAAACCTAAAGGACTGGGTCAAACTAAAAACCTCACAGGTGTTTACCGGCTATGCCTCTCAACTAAAACCATTCACCTCGTAAAGTTGAACTCAGAAACCCCCTGTGTTAACCTTCAGCTGATGAACATCAGACGCTGTGGACATTCAGAAAGCTTCTTTTTCATTGAGGTGGGTCGCTCCTCCTCTATTGGGCCCGGGGAGATATGGATGCAGGTGGATGATTCTGTTGTGGCCCAAAACATGCATGAGACCATCTTGGAGACAATGAAAGCCCTGAAAGCGTATGCAGAGTTTCGGCCCAGGAGTAAGAGCCAGTCATCAGGCTCCAACCCCATGCCGTTTATCACAACACGGCGCCACCTGGGCAACCTGCCACCGAGCCAGACGGGCCTGCAGCGGCGGTCGAGGACGGAGTCAGTCGTCGGCACGCCGCCATCAAGTAAGAGCTCTGGGGCTAGTGGTTATCGCTTTCGAACATCCAGTGAGGGTGAGGGGACAATGAACCGGCCGTTCCGCTCCGCCACAGGAAGCCTGGTTCACCTTAACTCAGCGCGTGCCCATCATGGTCGTCAGGAAGGGGGTAGCAGCGGCGGAAGTGGTGTCGCCACAGGAAACGCTGGCACCAGCACTGGTAGCGCACGCTACGTCAGAGCCATCCCAGGGTCATCGTCGTCTATCTACCACGCCCGCTCCGCATCGCTGCCAGTCTCCCACTTCCCCTCCACCACCAGTCCAGTGAGCGTCTCCTCCAGCAGTGGCCACGGCTCCGTCTCTGACACGCTCACCCGCCCATCAAGTGCCTCGATATGCGGCTCCCCATCTGATGGCGGCTTCAACTCCTCAGATGAGTATGGCTCCAGTCCTGGTGACTTCCGGTACTTCCGGGTGCGGAGTAACACACCAGACTCCCTGGGCAACACCCCACCAATCAGAGAAGAGAACTGTCTAAACGATTACATGGCCATGGGCTGGAACCGGGAAGTCTTCGGCACCACCGGGGGCTCTGGAAGCAACAGTGGAGCTGACACGCCGCGGGATGAGAGCACGTCAACAACAGAGGATGAACGCTTGTCCACATCATCATCATCGCTGAGGAGGAGGACTCACTCTTTCTCTAGACAAGCTGGTGGTGCAGCTGGCGGTTCTGGCGTGGCAGTTTACCAGAAAATGACCCAGACCAACTTATCATTGGACGAGGGGTCAGATGTTGTGCTGCCATTCGGCAGTGGGCTGCTTCGTGGTGGGCCATCCTCCTCCTCTTCCTCGCTCCGCTCTGACTACAGCTCCTGCTCCGAGCACAGCCAGCAGAGCCGTCCCTCCACCCTCTCCCAAATGGAGGCCGGTGGCGAGCGCCCGCCCCTTTCCTCCTCCTCTGCCAAGGAAGACAGCGGCTACATGCCCATGATGTGTGGCGTGGCTGCGTCGCCGCGGGACACTCCTCCCGACTACATGCCTATGCAACCCGGCTCTTACTCCCATCCCGTCTCCCATTCCCCTCAGTTTCACAGCCCAGCTTTAGGTCCCCGTTCAACCCACCATCACCCCCAGCCTCAGCTGCAATCCTCCACAGACTCCCAAGGCTACATGATGATGCTCCCAGGGGGCAGCGGCAGCTCCCCTTCTCCGGGACATGCCTCCCCCAGCCCCCACAGTAGTTCCAGCATGGCAGGTGCCAGTGGGAGTGACAGCATAGCAGAAAGACCTGAGAATGGAGAATATATGGACATGTCGTACAGCAGCAGTGGGGGGCGCAAGCTCACAAATGAAGGGAGCAGTGGGTATTACACACCTGGCACACCTGAGGGCACCCCAAAGTCTTACAGCCCGTATTTTTCCCTCCCTCGCTCTTACAAAGCCCCCACTAGAGAGAGGGATGAGAAGGAATATGGGGAGTATGTTCCTATGAGTTCTCCTGCCAAGCCAGTCTATTCATCAGTTGCCACATCTTCCATGTCAACACCAGAGAAGAGGGGTGGGGGAGGTAGTAGCACCTCCACTCCATCTCACCCACCCCCACCTTATGGAGCTCATCATACGACCACAGTGATGGCTGACCGTCGCGTTGTGAGGCCTAACCGCCTCCCGTTAGGCAGAAGAAGCTTCCATGGTCCTCTGCGGGTTAGTGAGCCCTCCACAGTGTCTGCGGGCACCTCCACCTCAGTCCCCACGACTGTCGGCCCATCTGAAGTGCCCTCCAGTCCCGGAGAGTATATTAACATTGAGTTTGGGGATCACTACCCCCACCAACAACAGCCCCCCGCTTATCCTCTCTCTGCCCAAGACGAAGCACCTTCCCTGGGATCCAGTAACCACCGTCGCTCCCCTCCCCAGCCCCAAACTCAACAGGACTATATGAGTGTTGAGGTGGGAGTAGACCAGCAGGACAGCACTGCATGTGTAGGTAAAACCCAGTCTCCCAGACCCAGCCTTGTGGCCCCCTGGAACCCACCCAGCTATATCCGACCCCTGGCTAGCAATCCTGGGGTTCTGGCCTCCCCTGGAGTCCCTGCCGGAGGTCACTGGAGGTCGATGGGGGACGAGTACACAGACATGACTTTTAACCTCAGAGGTGAGAGGACGCAAACAAGCCCCACAGCCATGCTGCAGCATCTCTGTGTTATAGAGGGACGTTACGGCCACGCCCCCTCCGCCTCCTCCTCCTCATCCATGTCTCCTCCTCTCCCTCCGTCGAGCCCAAGCAGGGCACCAACACACCAGCTGGAACCCAAGGTGGTTCGGCCCGACCCCCAAGGCAGGAGGAGACACAGCTCTGAGACATTCTCCTCTACGTCCTCCTCTAATTCAACTCCCTCTGGAGGAGGACTTGGGCCTTCATCCTCAGCCACCCACACCGCACAGGTTAACCCCACGGCCCCTAATGGATCTTACCTATTGGAGGGTCAAGCTTCCAAATGGGCCAGCTCGGCATCTTTTGACAGTATGTGGGTGTCCATGGACTGTCTAGGGGACTCGCCGGCTCACCACACTCCATCAAGAGCCACGGAAGTGGGCACGGCCTCCGGGATCTCGGCATCCCCCTCCCCCTCGGGGGCCGGAGCTGCCAGAATGTGCAGGAACATGTCTGTGGGCTACCAGAACGGCCTGAACTACATTGCCTTGGAGCTGAGGGATGACGGGAGTAATACCGCAGCCTTGGCGTCGGGAGCTGGTAGCAGCAATGGTAGCTCAACGGCGGCGGTGGCGACGGCAGGGACGGTGCCTCTGCCGGAGAACGGAGCCTACGCCAGTATAGACTTCATCAAATCTGATGGAGTCACCACAACAACCAAGGGTGAGTAAATACAAGTCTGTGTGTGTGTGTGTGTGTGTGTCAAGTTGTCACTCACAGCCAAACGATGCTCAGATGTGTTTGTCTCCTCTGACAGCCATTGTTTTAAAGGCTCTGTTCTACTTTCATAATCATATTTGGGATGGAAACCTTTGTCTGGAGTTTACACAGCCTCAGCAGCCAGCCAGGGTTCGGGGAAAAAAAAAACATAGCATCTTGCTTTGTGTGTGCGTGTAAGGATGATCTTTCATGTGTGAGTAAAAGAGAAGAGCGGGATATTTTTCCCTCACTGAAATCCAAAATAACTCCTAAGTGCTGTATGCTATTATTAGTCATATTATATCAATTTGCAGCGCCTCTAGTGAATCTATTTTGGATTAAGTCTGATCTTGACAAGGCTGCGTTCAGGCGCTTTGAGCAGCCAGACGTTTTGTCTTTGAAGGCATCTGTCCAGGGAACTGAAGTCTAGGCTTTAACAGTGTTGGCGCAGGAAGTGGCACCGACACACGGTTCATCTTGAGGTCTGCGTGTGTTGTGTGCAAGCAGACTGGTAGACAATTAGCTTTGTGAATGAACTGAAGTTTATCTGAGGTGAAGTGTGGACTGAGTCACCCAAAAAAAGGGCCCTGGCTTCCTGTCTCTGTAGCTGGTGTTGTCTCTCTGTGCCTGTCTGTGCACGTGCCGCTGTTTTCTTTGTGTCAGCATGTGTGCAGAGTGCACTAATGTTCGCAGCCTTTTGTCTACTGCAAGGCTATCACTTGAGACACTTTTCTACATCTTTGAAAAAATATATTTAATTTACACAACACATGGATGAGCGCCATGCCAGCAGCAGCAGCAGTTAATGGCAAAAGCATCCTACAGCACAATAACCTGGCAGTAATTTAATGTTCAGTTTAAGTCAGTAATCAATTTTGAGGGCTGCGACTAACTGTTATTTTCGACAAATCTGCAGATTATTTTGTTAATCATTTTTAAGTCTATAACATACCAAACAAATAGTGCAAACAAACGATGCCTGTCATAGTTTCCCTAGAACCCTAGGTGACGTTTTCAAACAGTCCAAAGACTTGGGCTACATCCACACTACTACTTTTTTGTTTGAAAACAAAAGAAATCTCTGTCCACACCAGCATTTTGGCTGCGTATCATCAGAATTGATCCTTCTTTATTAAAACGACTTAAAAACGCCATTCACATACACTGGGCGTGCGCATGCCGGTGTGGAGAGGAAACTGATTGTCTAGCCTTCAGTTGCAGAAGATTTGGCTAAAGAAGAAAGTACTACTACAGCCGACAATGAGGTGAAACTGTTACTGAAAGTAACACAGGAACTGTACAAAACAACTATGGCGCCGGAAAACAGACTGGGACGACATGCAGCATACAAGTGTTATTTACACAGTAAAAAATATATCGATAAAAATAACAAAACACTTATACCCTACCCTGGAGTTTTAAAAACAAAATGGGGTCAGCAGCGTTTTCAAACTTCTCCATTTTACGTCTCCAGATTTGCGGTTAAAGTCTAGAGTTTTAAAACTAGTAGTAGTAGTGAGGATGCAGCCTTAATTTACTGTCATAACAAAGAAAAACAAAGTCTACACATTTGTGAAGCTGTAACTAGCTCTTGTTTGACATTTTTGTTTGAAAATTGACTGAAACTGTTAATTTATAATCAAAATTGTTGCTTTAATCAATGAGTCGACTAAATTCTTTTAGCTCTAATATGTTGTATGTAGTTTTGTTAAGCTTTTAACCTGTTAACCGTCTTTCAATCATTGTTGTTTAGGGTCTAAATGTGGCCACTGTCAGTCTGTGCTAATGTCGTGTTCCTCTGTTTGGTCTGTTTCTTGGTCACGTTACAACATTTTGTGACTGATGTACCGGAAATGTAGTAAATTACTTCTTTTGCAAGTTGTCTTATACTGCTTTGAATAGTCACTGTTGAAAACGTTAAGTCAGACCTCCTTCAGACATAATTACTCGCTCTTCTAACTGCCTTTTGTAGTTGTGATTTTCAGTAGTCGCTGCCTGAACTTGTGGCGCTTCAAAGTTATTTTAATGTTTCAGAAATCTGACTTGCTTTGCAAAACAAGAACTCAAGAACTCACACGCAGTTGAATCAACAACATTATGAGGTGTGTGTGTGTGTGTGTGTGTGTGTGTGTGTGTGTGTTATCTCCACATCAGCCAGCAGTGCAGCAGGTACCTGAAGCCTTAGTTTGCAGTACTTGTACACTGTTGTTCCTTCACAAAAAGCTGCTGCATGTGTTTATGCGACTCTTCTCACTAGAGCTAGAGCTGCTGATCTATTAGTTGTCAACTATTATATTTATTGCCAACTATTTTGATCATTGATTTATCGGTAAAATTTTTAAGAAAAAAAGGAGGAAATTATTTGTTACCAGCTCCTTAAATGTGAATACGATCTGTTCTATTTACTCTTCCACTACAGTAAACTGAATATATTTGGGCAGAGGACAAAGCAAGACATTTCAAGTCGTCATCTTGAGCTGGGGGAAACTGTGATCGACAGTTTTCACCGTTTTCTGACATTTTATAGAGCAAACAGCTAGACAATAATGGACAGATTAATCAACAATAAAACAAATAATTGTTAGTCGGAGCCCTACCCTAAACTATGAGAGTAAGAAATAAGATTCTGAAAGATGCAAGTAAATCTAAATATTGAAAGCTATGTTCATTTTTGAGTTAAACAATTGTTAAATTATAAAGTACTAGTCATCAGTTGTTTTTCTGTAGTCTTACTGATTAATTGGCCAATTGTTTCAGCACTATACATGTCCAAATACTGTCATATTAAAGCAAGTTTACAGATCACAACAGCTATAGTTTTAAAAGTATTATTGACTGGGTTTGGTGTGCTCAAGAGAATATTTATAAGTCTTTTAGATGGATGTTATATCTGTGCAATGTATAATTGTCCGACACAAAATTCATGATAATATGCAAAATCTCATCAAATAAGCAAAATAACATTCAGTTTCTATAACTGTGTGTCACTGTGCAGCATTAATCAGACTAAAAGCTTGTGCACAACCTCATTAACAATTCTGTTACTTTTTATTCACAACTTAAGCATCAATCTATTTTGGCTGTAGCTCTTTGGATTCACAGTCATCTCTAATTTCCTTGCAGACGTGAGTTTGCTACAGCTTTAAAGGCAGTTCTGATGTTCCTGCGTGGAGATGTTTGTGCACAGCAAAGCACTCGGTTACTTCATGTAGAGTCCATACATGGGTGTGTGTGTGTGTGTGTGTGTTAGTGCTGAGGTTAGGTCTGCAGTTGGTGTCGCAGACTGGGTGTTTGACCAAAAGAGGATGTTTTGACTCCATTTTCAGTCTTTTACTTCCTCTTTGATCTTCCCCTTTTCTCTTTCACCCACTCGTCCTCTCCTATATTCTCTCCTCCCCGCGTTCTCCCCTCGCTTCCTCCCTGAATAGTCGTTTTTCTCTCTCGCTTTGTGTGTGTGGGTGCGTGCATGAGCGTGAGTCAGGATTTTCTGCGAGCGCCGACTGACTCATTTGTTTATCGTGGTGCTGAATGGAGATGAAAGAGCTTGTGTGTGTGTGTGTGTGGTAAATCTACTGTGCTGAATGTGTGCCCGCCAGCACAGGAGATCAGCTGGCACTCAAAGGGCTCAAGCACATCCCATTGTGCGTGTTTGTGTTTGCCCGTCTGTCTGTGTGTACTTTTGTTTTCAGCCGCTGCAAGCAGGTTCATTAAGTGTGTTTTGGTTCATGCAGTCCACGGTAGCGTTCAGAAATACTAATCCATGCCAACACACACACACACACTCTCTCTGAGTCTTAGTCTGCGTGTGTTTGTCTTACAATTTATGCTCTGCATGTAGGTAGGTGTGTGTCTTTGTACGCGCTGAGTCATGGCAGGCAGCCTTTGATGTGGCGCTGTAATTGCAGCGGCGGCGTGTCAAGGCACACAGCGGGGCCGGGAGGAAGCGCATCATCATCATCCAGGAATGCACTTCCTCTCAACTGCGGTGTTGAGCTGATACAGGCACACCTGGATCCTTGACCCAGAGGAGAGAGAGGGAGGGGGAGGCCGCCTTTCTGTCCAGCTGTCAGGGAAAATCTGTGTGAACCTGTGAAACGTTCCCATAAATATTAAACAAGACGTGAATTAGGTGTGTTTACAGGAATAAACACTACCTGCAACCCTTAATCAATAACTTCATGTACGAAGAAACAAAATCACATTTAGATTGAGACTGACGTTAAGTTTTGCCCTTCTTTGTTATGTTAACCATATTTACATTGTCATAAAGGTGTGTAGGGCTGCAAATACCGATTATTTTCATTGTTTCTTGATTAATCCACTAATTGTTTTATCAATATAGTGTCAAAAAATACAGAAAGATGCCCATTGCAATCTTGCAAATTCTTTGTATTTTTTTTCAACAGTCCAAAAAACCAAAGGATATTCAGTTCACTTACATAAATGAGAAAGAAAAGCAGCAAATCTGTAAGTTTGAGAAGCTGAAACAAGGGACTGTTTTACATTTTTGTTCGAAAAAGAACGGAAATAGTTAATCACTTACATACATTTTCTGTCTGAGTAATCAACTTAAAGTTTCAGCTTAGAAGGTTTGCAGTGTATTTCCAGCATTTCTCTTTGGGTTAGGTTCAACTTGTGACCTCTGCTGATGGAGTTTGTTTGTGTTTGGTCTACTCTACGTTGTCATAATGTTTCATGCACATAAACATTTCAGTCGCCCACCAAAAAACTTATTTACTGCTGAATCAATTCATCAATTAAAGTATTTACAAAGGAAAATTCTGCTTTTCCTGCTTCTCAAAGCGTCAGGATTAGATGATTTTCCTCGCACGATATCATCTTTGTGTTTTGGACTGTTGGTCAGATAAATGTGTAACAGTAATTGACAGATCAATAATGAACATAATAATTTGCTGCAGCCCAGGTGTAATCAATCAAACCTTTTTAGTTTATTAAAGCAGAGATTTGCTGCAGTAAAGACATGTTGCTGTTATGTGAGCTAGAGCTTAAACGATTAGTTGTTAATCGATTAGTTGTCAACTATTAAATTGCCAGCTATTTTGATAATGGATTAATAATAAAATAATAATAATAATAAAAATAAGCGCTTTGAGTCCACATGTCCAAATTCGCTGATTATAGCTTCCCAAATATAATTTTTGTTCCTTAATCTTTTCCTACATTTACTCCTCTATGACAGTAAACTGAATATGTTTGGGTTAGGGCTGGACGATATGGCCAAAAATGTTATCACGATAAAAAGTGTCATCTTTCAGTATCTATAATTATCATAAGTGACGATAATTGAGGTTTAAACCCTCCTTATGCTCAACACTTGAGGCCAAACAGTGGATCACTTTGCAAATCTGAGGTAGAACATTCAAAACAATTATGATAAAATCTTTTGCAACAAATACGCATGAGTAAAATTAAGTAAAAGCTTTTTTCAGTCCTTTTTCCTCAACAAAATGAAAAAATTAAGTCCTAATTCATTTATGATTCAAGTGAATAAAATCAAACATTTATTGAATATTTATTGAACATCTGTTATATTGTTATTGGGGGGAAAAAATTATATTACGATAATTATTGTTTTATTGTCCAGCTCTAGTTGGAGACAAAACTAGACATTTGAGGACGACGCATTCAGCTTTGGGAAAAACTTATCAACATCTTTCACAATTTTCTGGACCTAACAACTAATCGATTGATCGAGATAATGAAAATAATCATTAGTTTCAGCCCTAATGTGATCTAAAGGTGGTTGTTGCTTTGACCAGGCAAATTTATGGAGCGCAAAATGTTTTTTTTAATAGATTTAATGAAGAGTGTGGCTGACAAAATAACCAACTTGAAGACGTCCCTTTGCGCTTACTGTCTTCTGACATTTTATGGACCAAACGATTAATCACTGATTAATCTGATTAATGGATTAGTCAGTGAAAATAATTGTTTTACAGTTTAGCGAACTCCATATCAAGCTGAATGTGTCTTCCATCAGTTTTACCCCTGATAGAAGTGACAGCGGTGGGAACCTGCCCTTTTCTCCCCCCACCGCCTTCGTGTCCCAGCCAAGTGGATATGAGTTGGTAAAGGGTTAGGCAGAGTGTGAGGGGAGGAGGAAGTAAGATGTGAGAGAAGATGGTACGAGGCTGCCCTTTCCTACCTCATTCCTGCCTCCACGGCCAGGCGCTTCTATATTTACAGCTCTATTTCCAGACTGACATGAATTTATGGGCCGGCCCGAGGCATGCTCGTAACAGGACCCCCCTTTTTGCTCAGTGTGTGTGTGTGTGTGTGTGTGTGTGTGTGTGTGTGTGTGTGTGTTGCATGCAGAGGTCTCTCTCTCTTTTAAATAGCCAGATATACATGTCCACAGATGCTAGAATTATTAACCATCATGCGTACACACAAAGCAATTTTGATTTTAAGCAGCCATTCTGACTGTCACAGGGAAAAACTGTTTATGGCTCTTTAAAAGCCCCCAGTGAGGTTGAAGTTCTGCCTGCGTCGCTCTTTTTTAGCGTCCTGTTTAGCGAATACATAATCTTAAAATAACGTGCGCCGTTTGATCAGCACTTTAATTCAAAGCACTGACATGCTATATGTGCTTTTAGCATGGGTGGCCTGCGCCGGGAAGCATGGGAATCCATAAAGCTGGCAGTGTTGGTGTCTAGTGAGCTAAACAGGGAATTGATCCGCTAATCCTGGACGTGTTGGCGCCAGCAGGGCTCCCATTAGTCAATGAATTCCTGGAGTATTACTGAATTTAGGGAGGTGTTTCACAGAGGCCTAAATTTCAGCTTAAAGACTGTACGTCGGACGAAATAAGCTGAAGGTGTCCACTAAGTATTTTCTAGATCAAACAATCAATGAAGATCATGCAGGATGTATTTTACATGCATCTAGACCGTTGTTATGAGCTGTTATCTCCTCTACTCAGAGGTCATCAGAGCGGTGTGAGACCTGCTTCATCTTATTGAGCTTTTCTGGCCAGTAGAAAAGTGATGCATTTTTCCCCAAGTCATGCAAATTAAATAAAGTCTCGGACAATGACTGAGCTCTATACAACAATTGAGGTGTGTGCCTCACACCCAGCAGTGCTTACTCAAAAGGAAGTGTTGTGTCTCATCAAATAGACCTAAACACCGTCAGCTCTGTGGTTTTCAGTTACTCTTAAGTGTAGATCTCATAGGTGGTCTTGAGCATTATTCTGTCACTGAGGTGCCTGTTTCTCTCAAACATGAATGCTTCTATTTCTTCTTTACTTCCTTCATATTCTCCCCCTCCTCAAATGGTTTTTTTCCTTCTTTTTTTTTTTTATGCGTTTTGTCTCTGCCTTTCTCAGACACGTGGTAACAATAAAGCAGGAGAGTACCCCTTGAATGACTGGAATGTGATGTTAGATATAAAGTCTGAATGTGTGTGCAGATGTGTTTTTAACGCACGCACCTGTGTTCATCTTTTCCAGTTTCTGGTGACCTTTTGACATGCACGCTTTGAACAAACTAGAATGACTCTAAAATGTTTGCATGGCACAGAAAACTAGGGCTGCACAATTAATCGAAATATTATTAAAACTGCAATATATTGAAAGCATTATCCAAATCACAGAAGCTGCAATTTTTGGATGAAGGTAAACTGTGTGACTGCGGAGATGCCTGCCTATAAATCTTATTCTCCCGATGTAAGTAAACATGTTTAAACAAATGTCACGTCATTATAATTTAATAGTTTTCCGTGAAAATGACAATTGTAAGGCTGCAGCTAACAATTATTTTAGTATTCGAGTATTCTACAGATTGATTCATTGAGTAATCGGATAATAATGCTTTTGCTCCCCGTCCCTTCACACAAACTCTCAAGGCATAACCAGTCAGAGAACAATAACAGCAAACAAACGTACGTTTATACATTTACAGCTAAGAATTGTGCCTTACCTTTGCCAGCCTTCATCTCAACTATCAATCATGAATTAAGTTAAATGGTAATGTTAAATTTGCATAATTGCTGTTTGTTTTTTTTACCATATCGTGCAGCCCTACAGGAAACTAGAAGTTTGAGCAGAAATCTCAGATTTGTTTACCTTTTCACCTGCTCCACTGACAAGCTTAAGATCATCAGATAAAGTCACAGACATTACGTGGTTGAAGTTGGAACATAAAAAAAAAAAATTATTTTTGGCAGGAGTTTTCATTTTAGTTGAACATTTCACAGATTGGATGTGTTTTCTTATTACTTAAACAAGAAAAATGTCCGACTTCAACAGAAAAGTGATATAATATTTATAAAATGGCCCAAAAATGTGAAAATGTTTCGAGTGGTTTTTGTTTTAGTGCACAAAATATATTTTATTTGAAGACTCACTACAGTACTTAACCATTTTACCCCATTAAATAAAAGTACATTATGGATTTTTGTTGAATATGTTACTTAAAACTTATTCATAAACAAATGAAATACATTTGAACACAAATGACATTACTGAGAACCTTGTATTAGAAACCAGTTTCTTAAAGATATTTTTTAAAATCATCTTGAAGACCCGTAATTGTCATTGCAGCCATGTTTTGCCTGCTTTATTTAACCAGGAGTGACTGATGTAACTCATCCACTCCTTTCTTGTCCCTCTTAACCCCACCACCAAAAGAGATGTGCGCAGCGATTCAGAGGTCTGAATTATTTGGAGGTAACTGATAAATAAATGATCATTTATCTCAGAATAGCTTCCGAGTCATATTTCTCCAAACCTATGGAGGAATAGTCGAGGCTCTGCTTTTCTTCGTCTTGGGTTCAAAAAGGGCGGAGAAATAAAAATATCAAAACACGGCCACCGCCCACCTACAGCTGTAACCCAGAAACTGTGAAATTATAAAGCCAAAAACAATCAGTGCCCGATCAAATTCTCGTCAGCTTTCCTTCCTCGATCTGCACGTAAAAGCCCCCCCCCCCCTAATCTGCTGTCACACCAGCCAGTGTCAGGTCAACACGTTATGCTCACTGCTCACTCCCTTAATGCCTTTCATCTGTTGTCCCAGCTGGGTGAATGGGGTTTAGAGAGAGAGAGAGAGACCTGCTCACATCACAGAAGCTCAGGACAACAACACACTAGCCAGAACCGTCAGACCCAACAAAATTCACAGCGACTGAAAAGGAAAATTACATAACCCACTGAAACACAACACAAACTACAATGCTATTCGGCCCTAAAACACGAATATACAACAGCTGTTTACCTGAGTACAGTACAAGACGTAAAACTCTGATAGCGTACAGACTCGTTCATCAATAGTGATAAATGATCAGTATATATTTTATGAACGTTAAGAATCGTTAATATATTATTACACTTAGTAAAAGTACCATTTCTTGAGATTCAGCAAAAACATGTGGCGTTAACAGCATTCAAACAGCAAAGTGTCCTAAAAGGACCACAAGAAGTGAATTGCATAATTCGGCAAAACGGATATTGTAGGCTACCTGCCGAAATTTGCATCCACCTCTTTTCTCAGTAGGCTATAACAGATTCTTACCTCCCACGAGGTTTATGCAATTCACGGCAGGCATGCAGAGTTCGGCACACCACCTGCGCTGCAAATCGTCACTAGACCTCGTGGGAGCAAGGCATGAGTAAGCTCACGCAGTCAACCGGAGGTAGACTGTGTCTGACTTGAGGCGCTGTTTTTATTCCACTATCTATCAAGTCGGCGAAAGTCAGCCAGTTATCTCGAACGCACCTGTTGACTCCCAGTTATACGACAGCTGTTTTCCAAAGTTAACATAGCTCTCCTTATTAGCCAGCCTCCTTTCATGCTTGCTAATAACTGTTTTGAAGATGGGTCTCCGACATTGACAGCGTTGTGTTGGACAGATTTGTGCAGCGGTGTCTGTTGTCCGTGTTTGCGAGAGAGAGAGAGAGGATGTGCGGAGCGATATGTGCTGCAATCAAGAACGATTTTAAAATGGGTCGCCAAATTTACTTTGGCGGCTGTTAATCTACCTGGGTAGCCCGCCCAAGTAAAGCCTATGTCTAGGAAACACCGGAATCATTACATCTAGTGTGTTATTCTGTTTCAGTTCTGTTCAACTTTATGACTCTGCTTTGGTGTGTGTGTGTGTGTGTGTGTGTGTGTGGCAGTAATGTTGTCGTAACGTTCATTCCAATAAAGCTATATTGAATTGGAAAAAAATGAGAGGGAGAGAGATGGGTGGCAAATCGGGTCAGGGAGGACGAGAGGGAGAGAGACGGTTCTGGCTCTGAACACCTGCCTGTGTTGTAACGACGCAACAAGCTGTTAGCTAATGCAGGTGTTGTGCCAAACGGTGTTTTTATAACCCGATTTTGTGGCGTGTGTGTGTGTGTGTGTGTGTGTGTGTGTTTAACTGAGGTCAGCTCAGGTCGGCCAGGCTCCTGTCCTCAGAGCGTTGTTTTGATCAAAGCCCTGGACTGCAGAGAAACCCAAAGACCTCAGACTGCTCTCTCTCTGGCTCTCGCTCTCTCCATCTCACACACAAACACACTAAAAATCAAGTTTTCTTTATTGTCATGACCACAGTTAAGAACAGTGCTGCCCAAGCTTGATGTTTACAATCTTGAGTACAATAACTCTGTTATTGCACATTAGGGATGGAACGATTACCGGTTTAACGGTAAACCATGGTAAAATTCCCGAAGGTTATCATTACCGTACACATTTTAATTACCATGATAACCGGGTACAGTTAACCGCGCTATTATAATCTCACGGCAAACACTGTCCAGCGTCTCCCAGAAGCAGGTGCGCATGCGCAGAACGCAACGTGGGTTTGTTTGGGACACAGCGGAAGACAACGCTGCCGAGATTTTTCAGTCACTCTGAAGTCCAGTCGTATTTTAGTTTTTATGAGAGCGCTGAGGGAAACTTGATTGAAGTAAATAACCTTATAATGGACGCAGGGTGAGTTAACTTTTAGCTTTGGTTTGTCTCTCTGACTTGCTAACAGCGTGTAAACTGAAGCTCTCAGTGTTGCTGCTCTTGTAAAAACGCTACACGTTGTTCTGTTGCTGTGTGCGTCGTGTGTCGGCAGAGTCTATTCGTCCACTGCACATGATAACACGTTACGCAGTTTAGTCAACCAACCAGCATATCTAGAAACACTACAGACTGCTCTGTATTTATGTCAGTTGTTGGGCTCATTGCAGTTACTATCACTGTCTTCTAAAGACTTACTTGTTTGTATTACCTATAAAATATAAAATCTTGATAATGCACGCTTAGATGATTTTCATATGCTTACAAAAGGTATTTGCTGTTATTTTATTTTTTATGCAAACAAAATGGCATTTGTATGTGTAGATTTCAATATAAAACTTGTTGAAATGGTTTCAGTGTGTGTATCAATACCGTGATAATACTGATAACCGTGATAGTTTTGGTCACTATAATCGTGATATGAAATTTTCATACCGTTTCATCCCTACCCACGGTCATGGAATTTTATTTTCCAGGCCTGGAGAAGTCATGAAATAAGATTTTGTCATATGAGATATAGGCAAAATTACATCTTACTGTGTATTTTATGGATTAATCAGTGATCAGGGTTTTTATGGGACAGATTTCTGGAAGCAGTATTGACGGATACCTCTCACCAATCATGGGGTCTATTTGAAGCCTTCTGTTCTATGTGTGGCATTATTTATTTACTAATTGTTCTTGCTCTTGCCCAGCACTGTATAATGTGCATTCACTTTAAGTGAGAAGAAAAGACATTTATTAGCAGGCAACAAGTGCAACACGTTCCACTCTCTCTCTTAGACACAACTTAATCAAAGCAGCCTATGCTTGGTTATTGGGAGCATAACAGAATGACAGATTTCTTTTTCTAATAGGTTATTTCTTATTTTACCACTTAGTTCTATTTAAGTTTCCACCTTATTTTAGTGTTTACTCACAAGCGACTTTAATCTGCCTTGCTTTTCCCTTCAGGTCTCACACACCTACACCTCTGGTCTCTTATTGTAAACGCACCGGCCTGCTCGCCCCGCCTTTCTTTTTCTCTCTCCCCATATGTTTCTGCTTTCTTTGTCTACAGTATGTTTTAAGTCGGCCAACAGTTTTGGATATTTCCACCCGGGATTCAGTTTCCACAGCGGCAGGTGAGCTGCGTGTGGACGAGGTGTGTCGTCGATCGAAATGATCAAAACCTCTCTCTGTGTGTCTCTGCAAAATGGTAGAATGGTTCACCGGCCGTTGATATGCCTAAGGGGCGTTGCATCATCTGATCGACTGTTTAGATTGAATGATCAGCGGCCGATCAATCGGAGCACCTTTAATCACTTCTCATGTCCGTCTCTCCTTGTATCTTTCCAGCAATATTTAAAACTGATCTGCTGAAGAAATTGCTGAAAAGCAACATATTTTGGTGAGCATGCGAAGTTATAGTCCGTTTCCTGTAGTTGATTCGCACTGAAAGGCTCCAAGTGATTCATTTTGTGAAAGGATTCTGTGACTATTCTATGTACTGTACATTATTTAAAACTGTATACACATTAAGTACAACTAAATGACTGTACTACATAATGTACTATTGTGAAAGGGATTACAAAATCATTTAAAAATCAGGGGACATTGCAAAGCATGCCCAAGTAAATATTGTGTAGGTCTGAGAGCGTGTTTGAGTTTTATTTTGGCTTAGAACTTCTTTATACAGGCTGCCGTGTAGCAGGAAGTGTTGCTCCTCCCCTCCCTCTTTTGGCATATTATTCCCCCCCCCATCTAGTTAATGTCTCTCAGTTTCTGTTAAATATTCTTTTTTTGTGTACTGTCACTCCTCTTCTCTGCGAACCGCATGCTCCTGTCTTTCTGTCAGTCAGTCTGTTCATCCATTCCTCCATCCCCCTGGCTAATAAACAGAGGAGCAACATTCCAGCAGTGCCCCCTGTCAAAGCATCTGTATTGAGGCGTGCTGCTCACATTGTTGTGTCAGACAAAGCCTCGCTCTCAGTGGAATAACCCAGCTGGACGGCGGCCATTGACAGGGTCATTCGGGGCCGCTAGGCTGCACCAAAACAGCCGACCTGACGTGCCTGGGCCCGGCCACGATAGCAGGGCAGGAAACAAACTTTATGTGTGTGTGTGTGTTGTGTGTGTGTGTGTGTGTATGCGTCTGCTTGGCAGCAAGCTATATCCAAAGTTCACCGGCCACGCTCAGTTATTTACCAGGCAAACAGTTTTTCTTTTTTTTCATTCAGCGAGTAGTTTGTACCAAGCCGCTCTCTCAGTCTCACATCTGCACGGCTTCTCTCTGACACCTCGGTAACTGTTGTACAAAAGCCAAAATACATTTGCTGTGATTAAGCTGCAAAGGAATCTGTGGCTTGTTCCCATAATCTTCAATATTACTGTTAAATAACCTCTCTGAAATGTGTGTGTGTGTGTGTGTGTGTGTGTGTGTGTGTATATATTAGTCTACTAAAAGGCAACATGGTTGTTAGTCATTTCCAGGCTTTAGCTGACCCGGAGAGTCGGGGTCTGCAAAATGTCAACATTTACAAATTTTTGAAAGCTTTTTTTTGTTTGTTTCATAAAACCCCTCAGCCCACGCAAGGCCACGTAACCCCCTCAGAAAATCCCCCAAAATTGGGACAAGTGCGGTTTTCGCTCCTCTGCAGTGGCGTTTGGAAAGCAAGAGTCCCAAGTCAGACAGATTCCAGTCAAAATTAGTCAGCACTTGGCTTCAAAATGTCTGAAAACAACTAATATTGCCAGTCCAAAACCACTGTCAGTGAACCAGCCACATTCCTGTGGGGTGGGGGGGTCACATCAGGCAAAAAGAAAACAACATTTTTTTTTCCTCCATTGGCCACAGTAGCTGTCACTTTTATGAATACTTCTTATTTTTACAGCTGCAACTTGAGATTATTTTCATTATGGATTAATCTGCCCTTAAACAAATTGTTTTGTCGTCTTAAGATCCTTTTGTTTGTCTGCCCAAATGTCCCAAACCCAAAGATCATCATGTATTACTTTACTATCACATGAGGTAACGAAAAACCACAAATCACCACAGTTACTAAACATATGTTTAGCATATTTGCTTGAAAAATTACTACAACAAGAATTCAGCCATCAAAATATTTGCGCATTAGTTTTCCATCAGAGCTCGCCTTTATACAGAGAACTTTGTTTTAAGAATAGAGCAGAGCTTACATAGAGTGAAAAATTGACTTCTTCGACTTATCCATATTCTGGATAAATATCATTATTTACTAGATGATCACATCTAGAGTGATCCTCTCTGCATTTGTATTTTTATTTTTACCATTTTGGCCTTTATTGTTGTTGAAGCCAATATACTCAACATATACTGTAATCTTATAGTTACTGGTACTTGTAACTATCTCTGTGGTCTTTAATGGGAAACTTTATTGTTCCCATTTGTTGTTGTTGTAGTTAGGTATGCTGTTTTTTATTGTCGCAACAAGTTTATAACCAAATCTGAGAGATTATTGGAAAAAAAACTTACTGATACCCAGTTTCAGTTGTATTCAGACAGGAGAATTAGTGCCTTATAAAATAGGGATGCACCGAAATTAAAAGTCTTTGCCGAAGCTGAATATAATGAAAAACTTTCTTGAATACTGAACAAGGTTTTTCCCATTTATTTTGCCAATGTTTTTTTTTTACAGAGACATAAATTTAATAGTCAAATTGAGCTTCTTACTCTGTGTTTCCCACAGGATTTGGAGAGACTATGGTAGGTGGGTCCGAGGCCCAGGAGGGCCCTGTAAAGTAAATTACATGTGTCCATTTTTATACTTTCTGTGAATATAATCCAATACTCCAATAATAATCCATACTGTATAGACACACTACTTTGAAAATCGGGCATTGTCACATGTGTATCCTTGCGCTACATTCATCAAGTCCGACCCAGTTCGATAAATAAGGGTTAAGGGTCTTGCTCAGGGACACATTGGTGGATGGCTTACAGTGGGAATTGAACCAAGGTCTCCCACATCATAGACAAGCATCGTATCTACGCGCCATCACCACCCCTATAAATAATGTTGTATGTGGTCCTCGTATCATGTAATATGAAGACTTCATAGCCTCTCTTCAGGTAGGAGACTCATACAGCAACACTTGTCTTTGAAAAGACAGAAAATGACAGGATAAAGCCGCTCATCTGCCTGTCAGCTCGCACTGGTCCGTTTCAGTGGATTTACCATAAAGTCTTGCATACGTGTGCACCTCAAATTTAGGTGCGGCTAGCTTAATTGCCTTCTCAGAAACGAGTGACAGAAACACTCAGGTCAGACCTTTTGTTGCCTTTTCTAAGAAGTCAGCCTCAGATGGTGTGGAGACAGTTCAGCAGAACAGTGTCTGCAAACGGTGATTCATGCGTCTTTCTCTGACACTTTAAAATGCTTCCACACTGCCGACATGTCAACGTAATTGTTTCGTTATTTCGTCTTTTGACCGAAAGTGCTTTTGTTGCTATTTTCATCTGATTAATTTCAGTGGCCAAACGTTGGGTGTATCCCTATTATAAAATGTAGCCTTGCAATAAAGTGTTGACCGTATTCGAGAGTGGATCTGGATTTTGTATAAAACATTTAATACCAGTCATTGTATTTTGTTGTTTGTTTGTTTTAATTATCTCTTTCTCTCTTATTTTCTCTCAGACTGAGTGACGGGTCGATAGAGGTTCCCTACCTTCCTCCTCATCATATCTGCTCGGGGCACTTGACTCTGCTCGTGACCTATGGCCTCCCCCTGCCGGTGACCTCTGACCTCTTCACCTACCCTGAGAGGCCGCTCCATCCTGGGTGCAGAAAAACACCAACAACATAACAACAGATGACAAAAACGCTTGCGGTTTTTTAGTTTTTATGTGTATGTCATCTTTTATTTTTTTGTGTTTTTATATGCATATCTTGTCCTGTTGATTTTTCCCTCTCACAAACGACGCTGCCAGTGTGCCCCCCCCCCCCCCCCCCCCCCCCCC